>NC_065448.1:81739719-82014719 GCF_917563875.1 Diabrotica virgifera virgifera
AATTTCATTAAGATCGGTTCAATAGATTTTGCAAAATAAATTTTGCAATACAGCTTTCGCAAAAAAAATTCATTTTTTCAAAATGTTACAGGACTGAAAATAAAGCAGATAGCAAGTTAAATTTCTTTTGCTTATAGAAGTGTACTGTACCTTTCATTTGCAATTTTCAAAATTATAATCGATTAATTAACACGGCGTCAGAAAATTTTTGAAATAAACAATAATTTTTGGTGCTACGCGCAGGACAGCGGTGTTCGATTCACACAGGTTGATTTCCACCAAAATTTCTTCCAATCTTTATCTAATATATTATTTTCTTACTCTATATTTTGTTGTATTTTAATTTTTTAATTCCACAAAAATCAAACTAATTTTATTATTGATTGTGAAATATTGTTTAAACAATTGCATATGTTTAAAAATAATAAACTTTTATTGTTTAAGTTAAAATATATGAACAAAGAAAGTTTTTGCTAATAAAAGTGTTATTTCAAAGGATAGAGTATGTGTTTTTATCTTGCAATAAACAAATTTATTTATTTATATCGAAATGTCATAAAAATTAAAATGTATCAATCATTATCAAAGGTCATTGGAATGCCCAATCAGAGCAACCTATCCGCTGTCCTGCGCGTAGCACCAATAATTAATGTTTATTTAAAAAAATTCCTGACGCCGTGGTGTTAAGCGATTTTAATTTTACAAAATTGCAAATGAAAGGTACAGTACACTTCTATATGCAAAAAAAATTTCAACTTGCTATCTGCTTTATTTTCAGTCCTGTAACATTTTGAAAAAATGAATTTTTTTTTACGAAAGCTGGATTGCAAAATTTATTTTGCAAAATCTATTGAACCTATCTTAATGAAATTTACAGTATTGTTTTACTGTATCATAAAATTTTTCAGGGTGAAATATGGAGGTCCTAAGTGTAGCATAAATGGTTGAAAAACGTAAAATGCGAATACTTGTTTTTGTATGTTTTTTCACAATTATTGCTATTTTGCAACAAGGGTGACTATTTATTAAATTTTTAACCAATTCTATATTGTAGGAAATTGAATTACGCAACTTTTATGTCAGTATAACTTTTCTCGGAAATGAATACTTTTAAAGTTATAATCAAAAAACCAAGAAAAAAATCGAATTTTTCCTTAATTTTTTGACATTTTGATTATTTAAACAATGTTCCGGACCTTTTTGAGAGGGAGGATAACTCAAATATTATTATTTGATTTATTTTCAAGCAATTTCTGCAAAAAAATTTGAGTCAGCTCTCAACGTCCAAATGTACTAATATTTTTACAGATGCGCCCTGGTCTACCAAGCCAATCCGCACATGTGTTCGTATGCGTGAGACCCTTATTTCGTTTTCGTAATAATAATAATTAAGAAAAATTATATACAGCAGTCTTAAAAATTAAGATAAAATATTTACAATTCTACAATAATAATGGTAAATTTATACATTTTAAGGGTTAGTAATACAGTACACAGAATAGTTAGTTACAAACTGTATTAATAACTAACCCTTAATTAAATGTATAAATTTACCATTATTATAATTTTAACAGGTTTTGTTTGATTTCTTAAAAATTGGATCACATGGCACTTGTCATTCGGTAGAGCCATTCGATTGCTTCTATGCATTCTCATTGTGCCTCATTAAATAAAACGTCAGCTGACAGTGAAAGATTGTGTAAGGGTATTTCTTGAAGGTATTGTGTAAAGGTATTTCTTGACTCCATAACCACTATCAGGTAGGGTATTTAAATAATTTCAGAATATAAATTAATTTGTAATCATTATTAAATAAAATGATATGTACCTACTGTTGTATAATTTTTATGGGAAAAATTTAGAAAATTAATTTATATCAGAGACCACGAGCTCGTAGATTTTCATCGCCCTGTATGACAAAAAATTGTAAATAGTATAATTTAGTTAGTAATCAGTGTTTTCGCGGAAAGTGAAATCGTTAGGTGGTTTGTTAATGGTTCTCTGAACGGACTTAAACAATGGTGCGGGAAGATTAGAAAATACATTTTATTTCGCTTTGGAATCGACAATAGGACATTTGTCAATGATTCGTAGAAGAGAGACAGTAAACAAATTTATTGAGTTTAGAATATAAGGCTTTTTGTTTAGCATTTTGAAACAACGAAAGTAATTTGGGATCTCCTAGAATTTAACAAAACGGAAAAGTTGTAAACAAAATAAATTGGTTCTTAAGAAATGAAAATATGGATGTACTGGGTAGAGAGGATGTTTGTGATTGGCGGAGAAAGATGGATGGAAGGGATGAGAGTGTTGAGTCTGAGTAGGAAGAGAGAAAAAATGGTTACTGTGTAATGAATATCAGGAGAGTACAGTCCAGTTTTTAAAAAAGTGAGAAGTCGGTGTAAAGTGGTGAAATTGGCCTTTGCGAGCAGAATGGTGGTGAAATGAAATCGTTAACCGAGTTGAGAAGTTAATTTTCCTTGTGTCCGAGGAGATTCCTGTTTTCTGTCTAGAACGAGTAGCCGGTGGGTATCAATTTGCACAAGATATCGAGCAGAGAGAAAACTAAATAGAAAGTTCGAGCGAGTCCCGTTGTTTGTTTGTTTGTGAAGCAGTTTGGACTAGAAGGACCTTTCGCTACATCCTAGGAGCACGTGTGGGAGAATCGAGGACTACGCAATCCAGGAGAATAGGTAAACTACTAACTATAGAGAGTAACACATCAAGTGCTCCTGAAAGAAAGTCAAATTAGTGGTGAAATAGTGGGTTTTCTAAATTGAAAGTGGTATCAAATTATTTCTTGAAGGGTAGTACACAATTTTCCAATAAAAGAAAGTGAAAATATTGACGATTTAACCTAATTATATACGTTTTTCAGTGCTATTCTTATCTGGGACCCATATTTCAAATTGCTTTATCAGCTTTTTATTAACTTTTTTTCTATCAGATACAAAAAAGTTGAAGGAAGTTATTAAATCAGCTGTTGTTAAAAGTGTTCCTTAGAATCCAGTGGTGTACAGTTTTGTTTTTGAATAGGGGGTCGCTGTTGCAAAAATGCCAAGCAAAGGAAAATGTGCAACATGTGATGTTGCTTTCAGCGAAAAGGAAAAATTAGTTGTCTGTGATAGCTGTTTTGAATCTGTTCATTCTACAGAAACCTGTACTAAATTGGCGGCTTCTGAATATCGTGCAGTCATTATTCAAAACAGATCCCTGGCCTATTACTGTATGGAGTGTCGAGAGGCGATTAAAAGGGTTCCTAAACTTTTGATAGAAATGAGTAAGTTGAAGCAAGATCTTGAAAAGCTTACTAATGATATGAAAAATTTGTCGTCTGAAGTTGAGTTAGTAAAACAGGAAAATGTTGAATTAAAAAAGGAAATTCAATCGTTTAAATCAATCCAAACAAACTTAGTAAATCCAGAAAAAGAAGAGGATGTTATTTATGAAGTGATGGATCGACAAAATAGGACATCTAATATAATTGTCTTTAACATAAATGAATCGAATAAACCGACTCAAGCATATCGTACTAAAGAAGACAGTGAAACAATAACAAACATTTTGAAGGACTTCCCAGTGGACTCAAATAATTTAAAATTGTTTAGGTTGGGTAAGTTTGATAACAAAAAAACTCGTCCCATCAAAGTTATCCTCCAATCAAGTGAAGATGCCCTAAAGGTCCTAAAAAATAAAGCATCAATAAACATTCCTGGAATCAAGATTTTTGCTGATCAAACCAAAAGACAAAGAGATTATTATTTTACTGTAAAGAATCAACTTGATGAATTGATTAGAGCAGGTGACTTAACAAAAACTATTAAATATATTAACAATAGGCCTACCATTGTCCCTAAATTTATAAATAATAAACCAAATACTGTTAGCAATTCAACTTCAATTGATGAAAAAAACTAAATGCAGACCCTAATTTACTTTTTAATACCGATATTATATATTTAAATGCACAAAGCGTTTTAAAAAATATTGATCAAATAAGAACAAGCATTGCAAACTATAACCCAAAATTAATTTTGTTAAGTGAAGCAAGAACCACGCAAGATATATATGATAAAGAGATCATGATAGAAAATTATAAATGTATTAGATGTGATTCAAATAGTAGGTACACTGGTGGTGTATTGTTATATATTCAGAATAATTATGAATTTTCTTATGTTAAGTCATTTGTCTTACATGGTAATTACTGGTGTAGATTTATAAGGATAAATTTAATTTCTACCACTTGGATTGTTGGATGTCTTTACCACTCGCCGTCAAGTTCAGATGCGAAATTTTTGGAAGATTTTGAAGAAATATGCGATAGTGTATTGTCTAGGAATAATAAGTGTGTATTAGTAGGTGATTTTAATCTTGATTTTCTTAGTGATAGTTTTTATACTATAAAGTTTAAAAATCTAGTTTCAATATATGGCTTAAATCAGCTTGTAACAAAACCAACTCGCATTACCGAAACCAGTAAAACATTAGTCGACTTTGTTTTAACAAACCAAAATAATATTTCAGTAAATGTGCATGATTGTCCAAAAGTAACTGACCATTCTATTATTTCTCTCAATTTATTTAATACAACAGCTACTGACAGTATCATAAAAAAATATAGAAATATAAATGAAAACAATTTAAACACTATTAAAACTAACTTAATGATGGTTAATTGGAACTTAAATACAACAAATATTGACACTATCTTTCATGAAATTATAACTAATTGCGAAAAAGAAATTAATAATACTGCGCCTATTCAATCGTGTAAATATAAATCAAATATACCATGGTTTGATAATGAGGTGTTTAATCAAATTAGAATTCGTGATAAAACATACAAGGAGTTCAAAAATTGCCGGGAAAATGAGAAACAAAATAAATGGTCATTGTTTAAAACTCATAGAAACCATGTCGTTAATTTATTAAAAGCTAAAAAAGATAAGTATTATCTGGAGAAAATTGATAGGTTTAAAAATGATCCAAACAAAATGTGGAAAACATTAAAAAATTTAATTAATGTTAAAAACTTTGATATTCCTAGCTGTATATGTTTTGATATAGATGCGGAGCATAATGTATTAAGAGAACGTTTGGAGATTGCAGAAAATTTTAACAAATATTTTGTCAGGAGTATAACAAATATTGTCGAAAATATTGATTCAATAAATTTCTGGACCAATACCAATAATAATTTATATTTAAATTTGAGTGAATTTAAACCACTGTCAATGTTAGACTTACGTAAAATAGTTTATAGTATGGACAACAAGTTCTCCATACATGAAATATTAAATTCAAGGATGGTGAGGGAAATTTTTGAATCGATTGGTCACGTTATACTGAATTTTATAAACACTTCTCTAATGACAGGTAGAATTCCTACACTTTTGAAAGTGAGTACAATTGTTCCTATTCAGAAGATTTTGAATACAAATAAAGCTAGTGAATTTAGGCCCATTAACACATTACCCCCAATTGAAAAAATATTAGAGATAGCAGTTTATGACCAACTACTAGAACACGTAGGAAAAAATTCAATTTTAATAAATAATCAGTCCGGTTTTCGACAGAAACATTCATGTGAGTCAGCTTTACAATTGACTCTCTGTAAACTTAAAAACGATATTGATAAAAACCGATACATAGTAGGTGTTTTTCTTGATTTTAAAAGAGCCTTTGAAACCATTGATCGCCAAATACTCCTAACAAAACTACAAAATTATGGGTTTGTAGGTAAAGTACACAAATGGTTAAGTGATTATCTTAGTGATAGGAAGCAGATAGTACGTTTTGATGGGGCATTATCCTCTGAACATTATATCAATGTTGGGGTACCACAAGGCAGCGTATTGGGGCCTCTCTTATTTATATTGTATCTAAATGACATAGACCTATATGTAGAAAGTGAATTTATTAATCTTTTTGCGGATGATACTTTTGTAGCTTGTAGTGATACTAACCTTGAAGTAGCGATTCAAAAAATGAATAATACATTAGAAAAAATGGCTAAATACTTGGCATCAAATAAATTAAAATTAAATATTTCCAAAACTAAAGCAATGATCTTTACAACAAAATACAAATATAGCCAATTAAATACGGATAACATTCTGCTACAAGTAAAAAATGAAAAGATTGATATTGTAAGATGTGTTAAATATTTGGGGTTTCAAATTTACAGTTGTTTGAATTTTGATCATCATTTTGATTATATTGTCCGTAAAATAACGAAAAAACTATATTTTTTTAGCCGAATATCACAAAATATATCGACTCAAGCTAAAATTACAGTTTTTAATTCAATTATTCAGCCACATTTTGAGTACTGCGCAACTATATTGTATATGTTTAATTTAAATAAACTCAATCAACTACAAAAACTACAAAATCGTGGCATGAGAATTATATTGAAAACAAATCGACTTACACCTGTATCATATATGCTACAGGCTTTAAGTTGGTTCACAATTGAAGAGAAACTGTATTATTATACAATGATTTTGGTTTATAAAATACTTAATAATGTAGCTCCAGATTACTTTAAGCAGTTTATAGTGTACAATAAAAATGTGCATGATTATTCTACAAGGAATATGGGGAATATTTACATAGCAAAAACAAATTATAGAATGACGATGAATTCATTAGTATTCAGGGGTTTTAATGAGTTTAACGCTCTACCAGGTGAATTAAAAAATACAATGTCACTAAAATCTTTTAAAACCAAACTTAAGCTGTATATTAGAAACAAATGATGTAATACTTTATTATGTTAATTTTATGGGTGGGTATTGTATGGTATTATATGTTGTAAATTTATTTAAAGTTTGTTTAATTTCATTTGATGTTGCTTAGTTATATTTGATTTTTGTAAATGATTTGTAATATCTATTCTCTACATTTATTGTATATTAGGGTAACCTATTTAAATGAATAAATATCTATCTATCTAGAAGAAGTAAAGAAGAAACAAAAAGGTTAGTCAGAATTTTTGTGAAACGGAGAGAGTTTGTTTTATATCCACACCATATTTGTTTATTTTTTTGTATTGAACAGTTCTATACCATAATTTAGTCATTCCAAATTTTAAAGAAGAAATACGTAATTAATTCAAAAGGAGAAAAGTAAATTTTAGTATTTTTTGTAAGAATAGTCTAACGAATTATTTAAATAAAATTTTTGTTAAAACAAAGGAGATATCAGAATTAAAGATTAATTTATTAGATGAGAAATAGTTGCAACAGAATTGAATTTTAGTATAATTTTTAAATCTTATATTTAGGGTATATTGGATAAATAAAAAATATTTATAACATTTATATGACATCGAGTGTGGTTAATTTCACTGTTTTGTCCCTGGATGAAGTAAGCAACTGGAGATACTAGAAGCCACAAACCGAAGGTAATGCATTAAAATTAAAATAGCCCTGAGAATAAAATTTATTAGAAAATTAAATTTAACTTTGGTTTTGTTTTACATAAGTAATAATTAAAATAATTAAGTACTTAATTAATCAAAATAAGAATTTACTGAACAATCTCATAACACAGAGAAATACAGAGCATAACAGAACATAAGCATTGTACAAATATAATTAATTTTAGAGTAAATAATTTCGCTTCGTTATCGAACGTATTCGCTTCGTATACTAAACAGATACGAAGCGAATACGTTCGATAACGAAGCGAAGGTTCACAAATCGAGGCCCTGGTCCATATCACTGCACAAAACCTTAAGGCAACAAAAACCATGTTCTTGGAAGATACAGCTTGGTTCTTGAAATGTTATTAATATCAATTAATAACAAATTTGCCATTTGTTTTCGTTCTTACCTATCTATTTGATTTTTTATTTTATGAGCTATAGTTTCATACAAATAGTGCACAGCATCTTTAGATTATCAAAAATCTTTGCAAAAATTCATTATCATTCCATTTTTCAAAATGATTTTCTCTAGCCCTGCACTTTTTCTGTTCTCTCCTTCCTTCTACAATATTTATCATTTCCAGAAATTCTTCATTATTAGTTAAATTTTCAATAAGGTTCATTTTTAAGGTGTAATATGACTTCCGTTGACAATGACAAAAATGTGAGGATAAAAATCCTTGAACCAATATTGAACCGCCAAACATCGACCGCTCAGCTGAATCCAGGCTTAAACCAAGCTCAAGAATTAAACTTTGTATGTATAATGCACTTCTTGCCCTGAACTCGGTAATGGCGCTGAGTCGGAGTTGAACTTCGATTGTACAACCAGGCCTATATTACTCAGTTAGATGAGAACTCACCAAACTAACCAAAACCTTAAGGGTGCGCCAGACATGTGATATTTGGCCAATAGTGAACAAGTGCTTGCTAAATATCAAATATTTGAGTGCTCATGAAAGTGTTCGTTAAATGGCAAACACCTTGCACTAGTGATGTAACGAATATTCGTATATATTTTTGCATATTCTCATTCGTATTCGCATCCGCGAAATTTGTGCGAATAGTTTGCTAATATGAATATCAGAAAAAAATTATTTGAGATAATATTAGGTTCATAAAATCAAAATCTATTAACTTCTCATCTATTTTTTATTAATAAATGGTAACTTAACCTCGTACAATCACATTATCAGTCCACTTTATTTTATTATTTGGTATTATGTAATAAAGCTTAAGAGGAAACAGTAGCGATCAACAGGTAGCGAAAACGCGTTCCAAGATTGCGGCTGTAATTTTGAATATTTTTTCGAGATATTTGGCACACGTATTCGTAATATAATGAAGAAGGCCGGTACAGAGCCCAATTTGAAAAATATATTAATATGTGGAAATTACTCTGTAATTAAACACAATATTAAAAAAACCAGCCTGTACCGCCATTAAGAAGAACAAAAAAATACACTTTCTTCAAATAAACTTTTGTATCCGATGCCTAGATTTTGTGTCATTTTGGAACTACTAAAATTTTTTATTTCATTAGTAGTTCCAAAATGACACAAAATCTAGGCATCGGATAAAAAAGTTTATTTGAAGAAAGTGTATTTTTTGTTCTTCTTAATGGCGGTACAGGCTCGTTTTTTTAATATTGTATTTAATTACAGAGTTATTTCCACATATTAATATATTTTTCAAATTGGGCTCTGTACCGTCATTCTTTATTATATTACGAATACGCGTGCCAAATATCTCGAAAAATATTCAAAATTACAGCCGCAATCTTGGAACGCGTTTTGGCTACCTGTTGATCGCTACTGTATCACCTTAAGATTCATATTGATTTACACTAAATAGCAATTAGCTTCTCATTATAAATTTAGAAAAGATTACAAAAATAGAACCAAATTTAGAGAAACTGAATAAAGTAGAACCCCGATTATCCGTGTGCGAATTATCCTGGCTGTGGATTATCCATGCTACTTAAAATTGAATTTTTAGCGTTTTATCAGAATTACTTCACCGTAAATTCTTTGACCGTGGTGAGAAAGCACATGAGTCATTTTGCCTAGTTTTGCAGTAGAAGCGTTTTAAAATTCGCCGGGTACCTCTAATTTCGTTTTATTGCCCACAATTACATGTTATTTGCTTTATTTGGTTTTAGTTGTTATTTTTATAATTATTCCATGTAAATGTCTCATACTAATATAAAATTTTCTCCAAATTTTCCACCACCAATGAAATACAAGATATGTAAAACATGAAATAGGTGACTTATGTCATTGAGCCCAAGTCTGTTCATGACTTATGTGTTATTGCACTTAAAAAATGGGTTACGAAAATAATAGTATTACATAAAGTATCTTTATTTATTTATTTATTTTAGCCTCCACATGTATCTAAATAAAGCACGACATGGATAACTTTAGGAGACAATAGTTCTAGAAATACAAAAATGATCACAAATATGTCACAAAAAATGCTTTTACTTTCCATTTTCACTCATTACAGTGAGGTTGAATGTCCATGGTTGAATGTCCATATGATATTCCTTTCCTTTTGTTGAAGATTCTCTGCTTCATCGCTGCATTTCAGTACCATAATCAACGTGTAGCATTTATGGCAAGTATCAGTTTAAGGTTTTTTAAATGACAGAGTTATAGTATTTTTACTACAAAAACGTTATTACGTAGGTCAAAATTTTTGACGTAAGAGAACTGTCAAAACATTAGAATGTGACTTTTCATTATTGCCATGTTTATAATAAACACACAATAATGAAAAGTCACATTCTAATGTTTTGACAGTTCTCTTACGTCAAAAATTTTGACCTACGTAATAACGTTTTTGTAGTAAAAATACTATAATTTATGAAATTCAAATCTATAATATGTATACGACACAGGGTTTTGGTATATTCTTTGTAAAGGGTATGCATTGCTTGTAGGGTCAGATGTGACTGTAGAAACTTTTTATTTGTTTGGGAGCGTGAGCAGTGGCTTTCTTAACTAGGGAAATTTAAAATATGCTTTCTCACTTTTAATTTTTCTTCAGAGAATTATTTGTTGCTCTTTTTTTTTAAGCTATAACTTATGAAATTGTCTGTTTCATTGAAAGTCACCAGAAAGCACTTACATCAAACAGAAATATGGATACCATTTATTCGTAAAAATATTTGTAGGTTTCGAGGCGAAATTTTTCTTTGTCTGAATCGTATGTACGTGGGATTAGAAGTACAGAAATAGTCAAGTGTGAGTTTAAATTTTCTACTAAATTAATATAACTACGTTGAACAATTGTATCGCCGTCTCACTCTATCAATTATAAATATGTAACTGCGTATGTCTTGGATAATGTTTTCGCTTAGTAGACAACACTTAATAATCTATCTCTCTCGTTTGTTATTTATAGAAAAGGGCAGCAAATCCAAAATATGTGCTTGATATGATCGTTCATGGGTATTCTTTCATTTTTCCGACTGTATGTACATATACATATAAAAAATAAATGTTCGGATTATCCGTACATTTCAATTATCCATGCCACCGTCCGACCCTGTGAAGCACGGATAATCGGGGTTCTACTTTATTGCATTCGCATCCGCATTCGCGAATGTCAGTAGCAGATATTCGCATTCATATTCGCAAATGTTCAAAAAAAAAAGAATGTGTGTACTTTTGTAAGCACGTAAGAAGTTATACTTCTATTATATGATTTCAACGAAATCAATATACTTTAAACAGTTTCTCTACTACTTTCCAAAATTTTTTATTAAAACAATACCAGAAATTAAAAAAATTAAATAATAAAACACACACAAACACATTGAAAAATGCCACAAATGATTTCTGAACAATAATTGTTGCCAAAAATTTTAATTAAATACGTATTTTCTGAAAAAAATTATATAATAATATACTACAATCATAAAATCTATAAAAAAATAAAAAAAATAATAACTTGCTTGCGGCTTGAACCCACTTCACGTCTATCGCGCTGTACGAGAGTCGATCTATTTCCCACTAGACCACCTTAGCGTATATGTCATGCGGGAATATACACAAACTAAACGTTTACACCATAAACTTTTTGACATTTTGTTTATGATCAAATTATTAGTTTGATTTTTGTCGAATTAAAATACAATAAAATATAGAGTAAGAAAACGATATATTAGATCAAGATTTGTAGAAAGTTTGTTCGTAATCAGATTATGTAAATTAAAGCATTGCCTACGAATAGGTAACTACATTTTTTTTTTTTACATTTTTCAAATAGATAGGTATGAAGATAATTTTTTATTGGAATACAACTGAAACATTTAGAATTACGTACCTGCGGCTTTTCAAAACTATTTAAAAAGTCACTATAATTATAAATTTGATTTTATTTCTGTCCTCACAACAATAAAAACTAATATATACAATATTTTTGTTTTCCGATAACCTCCATATTGAACAGTTATTGACAGATCATTTCAACACCCAATCAGAGCCCGTATAATGACTAATACCATACTGTCGGTGTGCGCATGCGCGTGGATCAATATAAATTCACCCTCAATCTCAATAACGTCTAAGGAAGTATAACTTCAAGAATTACATTTGTTACATCAATACCTTGCACCACATATTCGAGATTTTTTGTATATTGAATCACTGTGGGAATAACAAATACATTCTCAACTAACAAAAAAGGTACAAAATGGATGATGATACAGAGCTTCTTATAAATTCAGCTGCTTTTGTCATTATGTCTGCTAGAAGTTTATTATTAAATATCAGAGAAAAAAAGCCAAGAAGAAGGAGAAGATGGTGGATGGTGTCATTTAATCAAACTATTTTTTAAGCTTTGTTTTGCTTTTTGTGAACCGGCTCTAAATGATGCAATTATTGATGATTCTTTTTTCTTTTTTAACTCACTTATCGTGTATTTCTCACTCATCTTAATGTGTATTCTTTTCCATGCATTGTAAACATAATTTCGATTTTTATGATTTAAAAGATTCGCATTCCAATTATGGGTTAATTTCCATGTGCATCCAAAATTTCTAAAATACTTTCATTGGTCCACTCCATATTAACTATTTTCAGTAATTTCTACACATTGTAGCAATAATTAAACTACCTGAATAAACGATATAAACTTTAACCTAACCTTTAAAAACTTGCTTATTATGCTTTTTTGAATATGTGGATGAAAATAAAAATATTCAAATTGCGAATATTTGTTTACTTTGAAGTGTTGAAAAGACCGACAACGTACAGGAACACGATAAATATTCGACAAGCACTAAAATTGGTCAAAGCCAAATAGTAAACAACCCCTCCACACTATATAGGCAAATAGCCAAGCACTTGTTCAGTATTTGTCAAATACTGCATGTCTGGTGCCGCCTTTAGCAATAGAAGGTTGCAAAGAAACCCCTCCATAGTCATTGTATAGTGAGCGACAAGATCTATGCGAAATTTTAAAAACCAACCTGCTGATAATCCTTTATTGATACCTAAGGTAACACAAACCCCAGAGAGACATTACAGAGTTGTACTAACCTGTATCCAACATTTAATAAATAAAATTACTGAAGAAGTGTTGAATTTTAAATTATTAGACGTTATTAGTTGGTTTAAATGCTTTTACAAATTGATCTTAACAATAGTTTTTAGCAGTAAACAATCTCGCAATATAGTATTAAAAAATACTTGCATTCATCCTTTTTTTAAATTTAGGACTGGCAAAATAATAGCTATTTGTATAACAACAAGGAAGCAAAGTGCTACTTTTCCTCCTGAGAATGAAGTTTACTTCATTCAAGAATCATTCAAGGGAGGAAAAGTATGACTTTGCTCCATACAATCAGGTCAGGAAATGAATACTTTCGGTAGAGGTATGTAGGTGGAAAAATATTTTTCAGTTACGAAAATAAGTAAGACATTTTGTTTTGTGGGTTCGTTTCAATTAATAATTTGAAATTCAACACTGTCTCCAATAATTTTATTTGAATGTTGGATACAACTCTATCACTTGTACACTCTGTGTTACAATAGGTATCAATAGATACCTATTACTGGATTACCAATAAGTCGGTTATTAAAATTTCTCATAGATCTTGTCCCTCACAATACATAGATAAATAATATAGTATATAGGGATATGGTCATTGTATTCTTTCTCTTCCACCATTCACTGGTAAAAAAGTTATTCATAATTGTACTATGTACTTCTATTATGGGAGGACTTAAAGAATAATATATTATTATATTGTTACTAACCCTTTTTAGTTTTATTTTCTTTAAATGAGTTAAGATTATTCCCATGTTCTTCTAGTTCAGTGTTTATATGACGTTCTTTTAAGTCTAAACAAACATATTTGCCATGTGTACTTTGGCTATTGTTTTCTTCTTTAATTTCACATTTAAAGCCATCCAAAAGAGCATCATCCAGCTCATTATCCACTATTTCTACCTTACAGGTCTCTTCACTAAATTCTTGTTTTACTTCCATTTGATGACACTTAATTTTATGGGGCACAGGGGCACGCGAGCTTTCTTTCCCCAACACGCAACACATAGAGAAATAACACCTTGTTATTTCTCTATGACGCAACACGCTCACTCATAGGGCTTTTCATCGACTGTCATTTGTTTCGAGCTTCTGTCATGTGTCACATAATATTAATATATCTACGCCATACGTCTTTGGTTTGTATCATTGGTATCTATCAATTACGTATGGCGTAGATATATTAATGTTATGTGACACATGACAGAAGCTCGAAACAAATGACTGTGATGACTGCGTTCGATGCAAACACATAGGGCTTTTCATTCACAGTCATTTGTTTCGAGCTTCTGTCATGTGTCACATAATATTAATATATCTACGTCATACGTTATTGGTAATACGAATAGTACAAGCCAAAGACGTATGGCGTAGATATATTAATATTATGTGACACATGACAGAAGCTCGAAACAAATGACAATCGATGAAAAGCCCTATTCACAAATGTTTGCGCTTTGATTCTAATGGGGCTAGTACACGTTGGGCCAATCAGGTGGGCCAAGGAGTTGGGCCAACGTGTACAGGACCACTTGGCATGAGTTTGCGATTGGCGGTCAGCGTTGGTCTACAAACCGAATCTTGTCGGTATTTGGTGCACAAATCAAAGGATTTTTGGGACTTGCGCGATCTGCCAAACAGCTGTTTGGTTATGAACACTGAACACGTTGTTGTCGTTGAGTTTAAAATATTTGTTTTCTCTTCTCACAATACTGATACTGTTTATAAGTATTAATTTTAAGGTTGTGTTTTAATATGAATACTTTTTTCGGTGTAAAAGCACCGTCGTTTGCGCCATTGTTTTTTAATCACTCTTGTTTGGTACACTTTTCTATAAGCATTGAACGCATTGTACAAATTAATTGCAGCAGCTGCTACAGTCTCTACATCCATATCCATAATCAGAGTTTGTTTTTTGTTTATCCACTAAGAAAGGTTAATGCAGACTGATAACTCCACCAACGTGTAATCACCATGTATTCACTGTTCTTACTTGGCCCAACGTATTGGCCCAACTCATTGGCCAACTAGTTGGCCCAACGTGTACTGGAGCCATAATGGGGCTAGTACACGTTGGGCCAACGTGTACAGGACCACTTGGCATGAGTTTGCGATTGGCGGTCAGCGTTTGTCTACAAACCGAATCTTGTCGGTATTTGATGCACAAATCAAAGGATTTTTGGGACTTGCGCGATCTGCCAAACAGCTGTTTGGTTATGAACACTGAACACGTTGTTGTCGTTGAGTTTAAAATATTTGTTTTCTCTTCTCACAATACTGATACTGTTTATAAGTATTAATTTTAAGGTTGTGTTTTAATATGAATACTTTTTTCGGTGTAAAAGCACCGTCGTTTGCGCCATTGTTTTTTAATCACTCTTGTTTGGTACACTTTTCTATAAGCATTGAACGAATTGTACAAATTAATTGCGGCAGCTGCTACAGTCTCCACATCCATATCCATAATCAGAGTTTGTTTTTTGTTTGTCCACTAAGAAAGGTTAATGCAGACTGATAACTCCACCAACGTGTAATCACCATGTGTTCACTGTTCTTACTTGGCCCAACTTATTGGCCCAACGTGTACTGGACCCATAAACTTGTTGACAGCGAACTGAACGGTTGGTTGTTTAGGTTAAAATTTGACATTTTGCTTGCTTGGTTTGAACGTAACCTAAAATAAATTTTCTCAATAAATACGTTTTTGAATTTATTTTTTTTATTAAAGGAAAAAAGAAAATTTATTTAATAGATAATAACGTAGCAGAATGTCTTCAGTAGCCTTTATTTTATATATAAAACCCTTATCAATATATTTTACAATATATACAATTTAAATTCCCGCCATATTTCAACACGTTTGCAAAGTTCAACTTAAATATCTTATGTTTGCAAAAATGGCGACCGCTTTCCAAACATGTTTGACGTTAGCAAGTCGTTCCAAACCATAAACCGCAAACTGATTGCCAACGTTTGCATCTGGTGAACGCGCGAAAAGCCCTATTAATCAATTCTGGGAGAGATAATAGGGAGTTTTTGTTGCTACGTAACGTACGCATCTCCGTATACGTAAAGCCACTAACGTGTCGTAGAGGATGAACGTTAAAATAGGTAGTTTTTGTGACTGCCTTAACGTAACGTAAAGCAAATCGTAAAGTAATTTTTAAATTCCGTTGACATTAAAATAATAAAACAATGTTCACACAATATACAATTAAAATGAATGATGAAATTGTATGGTTTTTATTGCTTCTATTTAAATATAAAAATATTATTTTTCCTTAGGTTAAAATTTTTTTATTTTTGTTTATACCTACTTTTTAGTTGTAAATTATTATACATACCTACATCAGAATTCCAGTATAATGTAAATAGTTTGTTCATACTTATTTGAAAATTTTACAGAAATTAGCTCATTTATTTATCAAGTTATTAATTGTGGTGATCACTGTATTTCTTAAATTAATACAAGATTTGTTTGTTTTGCTTTATTAATAGACAACTTAAAAACAATAAAATTTTAAATCTATTATGAAGTTCCAATTTCCAATTACAAACACAGAATAATTTTACTCAAATAGACTAAACCAATAACCAATATAACCTTAAATATTTATAAACGGGTACTGGTAGTACGCTGATGAAATGTTCAGTTCATTTGGTAGCCATTGGTAGGTAATCGCCAATCGGGCAAGATCCTCGTGTGCATTCGGTGACTTTCGTCTCGATAGGGATGCGTTCTCACGTACGTATCAGAGCGCTACTTTAGGTAATACGCATCGAGATACGGGAGTTCAACCATTAATGCGCAAGCGTATATGTCAAAAAGATGGGTTACGTTTACGTATTTGTGTGCACAAAAACTCCCTAATGTCCAGCAAACGACGGCAATGTTGCCAGATTCCTTTTAGCGGGAATTTTAAAATTTTATAGCAGTTTGGTTTTAAATTTGACAGTTCTGTTTTCTCAAGTTAAAAATCTTAACCTTACTTTTACAACTGATTAGGATTATTATTATTATTTTATTTACAATGTAAATTGAAACAATAAATATTGTGCTGTGTCATAATTTCAAACGTTTCAAACATAGATAAGGTATATAAGTAGAATAGATAGGCAACTCTTTAATACTTAAAATTGCAATGTATACAGCGCCCTCTGTCCGGTTTAGTCATGAACTAAATGGACAATGGCGGGAATTTTAAACGTTCAAATAAGCTTTGTTGCTAATTATTGTAGTAAAACAAGATTCTATAACATAATGCAAATTATAAAAATAATCGACAATTGTTTCTTACATTAGCGATTATTTTTTGTAATTTGCATTACATGATGGAGTCTTTTACTGCAATTATAAATATAGTTCATACAATAGGAAAGATAGAAAAACAAAATTCAAAAATTAAAATATTTATTTAAAAAATTAACGGCACAATTTACAGGAAAGTACCAAAATTAAAGCTCATAATAAAATTAAAATATTTCCAGTATCTTTTTGTAACATTGCCGAGTTTATAAACACATCACAGCATTTAAACACCATTGATTCAAAAATTTGCACACAAACTGAATATTTTACTTTATAGTAAGAGAACAAAAGTCTTTGTTATATATAGCTAATCTATAAGTAAAAAGTAAAAAACAATTTAATAAAATAAATCCAGACACGTATGTAAACAAACAACGATGTCATATGTCATCAGATGCCAATGACAAATGACAAGACAAAATAAAATGACATTTCTTCACAGCGTTGCCACATTTTATTTAGAAAATCTATTGTAGCTAAAATCTACTAAATCTAAAACTAAAATATACTATAAAACTTTATTAACGTATTTGTATTGGGACCGTGCAAGTTCGGCAAAGCGACCCCTATTTCTACGCTCTGTACTTTTATTCGCACTTTTAATTATATTGGCCAATTATATTAGTCCTGGTTACTGGATAATTGTCAAGGCCATAGTCCAAAAAAATAGTAATAAGAAAAAATAAAATTCAGGTTATGTTATGAAAACGTGAACAATTGTATGTAGTAAATAAAATTAGTTAATAAAATGCAGTACTGCACTCAAAATACAATTAATTAAATTTACCTTTATATAATAATTGCATATCATATCAATATTGTGGAGCAATATATAATTTTTCTGCTTCAATGACAGAAGGTATGAAGTATACGTCAATTTGACAATTTCAATTGACAATATGAATTATTTAAGATAGTTGCAATATTTCTCCGCGACTCGCGCACGGTCGTTTCTCGTTTCCTTTCCAAGTACTTGCACACCGCGAATATAATTTAGGACTTTTTATAATAAAAACAACAGCTGACTAACTAGAAATTAAATATATTTGTAAAAAAACCAAACTTTTTTAGATTTTAACTGGGAAAAAACTATAATTAATTTTTATCAGTTTCATATTTAATATTTTATATAATATTTTGTCATCCACTGATTTCTGCATGTCGGGATCAAATTCTTCACACAACTCTTTCGCATTTTACATTGGAAACACGTAAACACAACATTTTTTGTTTTGCAAAGTTACATTATGCTTAGATATTTTAGTTTTCCATCGTTAGCTTCTAAAGGTCGCGTCCCACCATCAAATAATTTGATCAAACAGTTTGAGCAAACTCCGAAAGTACGTCAAAGTGACGTCACAATTGCAGTTTTTTGAAATTCTAAAAACCTGTGCTCTCATTATCAGTCTAGTTTGATCAAATTTTTTGTATTGAGTTGTCTAACTTGTTTGTACTTTATTTAAAATTAAAATTTTTCATTAATATCCACAATGAACACTCAGGATGTGACGTCACTAAAGGCCCCGTCTCACCATCAAATAATTGACAGTTAATTTGATCAAACTTGACAGTTAGTGACACAAAGTGACAGTTAGTATGTATAGTTTGTGTCACTAGTCAAGTTTGACTGTCAAGTTTGATCAAATAACTGTCAATTATTTGATGGTGAGACGGGGCCTTAACTGTCACTTTCAGTTTGCTCAAACCAGTTTGATCAAATTATTTGATGGTGGGAAGCGGCCTTAATAGGCTCACCGAATGCCATAACTCTTCAATAACACCTGATATACTGCTTGCACTGCTACTTGAAATCTGCAAGTTTGTTGAAACTGCGCCAGCAGTGGGACTCTATAACTTTTATAGCGAAAGCGTAAGCAAGTCGTAGCGAAGCGTAGCAAAGCAACGGTTCAGTTCGAATCGTACTCTGTATTGTGTGGCTTCGCTTCGCTATACTATCGCAATACTCTACGAACTGGACCGAATTGAAACGAACGATTGGGTAAAAATTAACGGCAACACAGCACGTCGTCTCAAGATTTTAGAGTTCTGTAATAATTGTCTTGTTCTATGCCATAGATAAACTCCGTCCTGTGGAAATGTGATGTGATTCTACATATTTGACAGATTTAACTAACCTATAATTCCAAAAAAGCATAAGGTAAACAAAAACAAGTGTTTATTGTTGAAATTAAATAAAATGTTGCCTATAAATTTAATAATTTTCGACGAACAAGAACGTAGGGATCAGTTACGGCTGCTTCGTGAAGAAGGTAGATTTTTAAGGGATAGAAGTGATTATTTTGGTTTGCCGGATTTACGATTCATAGAGTTGTTTAGATTAAATAAAGATTTATTCCATTACCTTTTTAATGAATTGCAACCGTTGATGGATAACATTATATATTTCTATGTTAAAAAAATGTATTTGTGAAAACTGAAAACTCAAGTACACTATGTATTTGTAAACAACAACGGCCAAAAAAACGAAACGTGCTAAAAAACAACCTCAAAACCAAGTAAAATTGTCAATTTCTTCTTTTAATACGTCACTCTAAGCGCTAAACGTGGTGAAACGAAACCACAAATAATCACGTTTCGCTTTACTTCCGAACTCCATTCGGTGTTGCCGGCGTCATCCGACAGCAGTTTACAGAGTATAACTTGATGAAAGCGTTCGGAAATCACGCTTACGCTTTCGCTATAAAAGTTACAGAGTCCCGGTACAGAATCCAGTTTCATTTCTCTGTAAAAATTCATCATCTACGTCCTGAATCTTATTTTCGGTAATGACATTGGGAAATTGTAACAAAATGTCTGAAAACTAATTTAGAAATGGGGTAAATACTATAAAAAGCAAATTTTATTTCAGTCATAACAAAATGTTGAAACATACCAAAAATTTACTAAAAAATATTGCCTATATACTAGAATTTTTTAAACAATATCAAAAATCTACCAAAAAAGTAGAAATCTACTAAATGTGGCAACACTGTTGCAGTTTCTGCAGATGCGATGACATGCGCATTTGGAAAAGTCTTTAGTGGCGCCACCTTTCCAGTTTAGTCAAGAATTAAAGAGAATGAACCGTAATTGCCAAACCCTTTCACCCCCAGCTACTAATTTTTTTGAGGTCAATAATCCCAGCGATTTTAAGTTTGGACAAACGGCATAAGTTTCCATGCTTATATACCAACGACCGTACGTTGTACGTCATAGAAACGAACCTACACTGAAAAATGTATTAACTTGTACAAAAAAAGATATTTTCTATTAAAATGCATGATACCGTTGAGTGGAAAGTATAAAGAGACGCAACCAAATGTACTAATTTGTGCCAAACTTTTCTCACGGATAGATGGCACCTGTACAGGATTCTCCAGGATTTCCCACACTTTTTACTTATTTGGATTAGAGATTCAGTGGCGTATTGTTTTATAATAGTATGATACAATTGATTCAAAAGATGGCATAACCCAGACATCCAAAGTGAAAGTTATCCTCCAACACCAAATTGTTCTATATGGTCCATATAATTTTCAGGAAAAAGTCACACCATTTTGAGCGTCGGGTTTGGGGGGGGGGGGAGAGAGGAGGGAGAAATCGGTAAATTCGTAGTTTTTTACGTTTTTCGTCAATATTTCTATAACTATGCGGTTTAGCATGAACAACCTTCTTTACAAAAATGTTCCACATTAAATTTGAAATAAAAAAGGCTCTATGCATAATCCTTCTAAAATGAACAGTTCCAAAGTTACGGAGGTAGTATGGTATAATTATTGGTCCAAAAAGAGGCCAAACCCAGACATCCAAAGTAAAATTTTTCCTCCAACACCAAATTGTTCTATATGGTCCACATATTGTTCAGTAAAAAGTTACACCATTTTGAGCGTCCGGTTTAGGGGGGAGGGAGATGGGGGAGATGTCGGTAAATTAGTAGTTTTTTACGTTTTCGTCAATATTTCTAAAACTACGCTTTAGCGTAAACAATGTTCTATACAAAAATGTTCTACATAAATTTTAAAACAAAAGAGATCCTATGCATAATTGTTATAAAATCAACGGTTCCAGAGTTACGGAGGGTGAAAAGTGGAGGTTTTCGATACTTTTTATATTTTTTTGGCAATTGATGATGATTTTAGGTGGTGATGTTGACGTTTCTTCAAGGGCTTATCACCATCGGCCACTGAAATAACAAATTTTATTTACAAAACAAAATCGTGTTAAAGAAAATTCCTTTCATTAGTAATAATATTATAAATTGCCCAAAAAATATAAAAAGGATCGAAAACCTCCACTTTTCACCCTCCGTAACTCTGGAAACCCTGATTTTATAAAAATTTTCATAAATTAACATAAACTTTCCTCCGGATTATTAATTTAATCCTCAAGAAACTGTGTACCTGCAAAATATACATTCTTATCTGGAACTAATTCAGTGTTTACCTGTTGGAAAGTTTATTTACTTTTATTCAAATTTTGGATAAATATACCTGAAATCTAATGACACAGTATTTATCAATCATAAAATAGGTTTTCCCAAAATGTACATACTAATTCTGGTTAACTATTACTAAATATAACGGTCTTTTCTACCTGTCTAATCTTTGGACAAAATTGTTTGTTTGAAAAGGGGTCGACCCACGATATACTAAACTGTGACTGAACTAAATAATTGAAGACAGATACTAATTTTCAATATTTATTTACAGTGGAACCCCGATAAGTCGGCCTCCGATAACCCGGAAGTCCGGCTAAGGCCGATGCCACATTATGCGTTTTGACCGGATGCGGTGAAAACGCATCCGTTTCCAACGCAACCGGACCGACCTGTCACACTATGCGTTTACTCTGGTGCACTTTGTAAGCGCGTACCGATGACTCAAAACGCATCCGTTTCCAACGCAACCGGACCGATCTGTCACACTATGCGTTTTCACCGGATGCGGCAAAAACGCATCCGGTCAAAACGCATAGTGTGACAGATTGCTCCGGTTGCGTTGGAAACGGATGCGTTTTGAGTCATCGGTACGCGCTTACAAACTGCACCAGACTAAACGCATAGTGTGACAGGTCGGTCCGGTTGCGTTGGAAACAAATGCGTTTTCACCGCATCCGGTCAAAACGCATAATGTGGCATCGGCCTAACCTGGATCGATTTTCATCAGATAAAATAAAAATGTTTTCACTTTGACTGAGTTTTTTTACCAAGAAATAAACAATAATGTATACAACTGTACGTAATTTAGATGTACTGGACATAAGTATTTCATTTTTTTGGCAATTATAATTAAGTTTATCTGTAAGAGTACCGTATTTTATTAATTTTTACCATATTCTCCGGCTAACCCGGATTTTCAATAACCCGGATCGGCCGCGGTCCCGATTAATCAGACTTATCGAGGTTCCACAGTATATATTTATTTATTTTGAAACGTTTTTTTCAGTGTAAGCAAAAAATCCAAATAAAAACAGTTCAAACGTAATAAAATAAATTTGACGTACGTCGTACGTCCTGAAGTATAGTAAGTGGACGTACGTCGTACGTCCACTGGTGCTGAAAGGGTTAAGGCAAAGAATACATATCTGAGAGATATGTATTCTTTGATTAAGAGGAAACAGTAGCGATCAACAGGTAGCCAAAACGCGTTCCAAGATTGTGGCTGTAATTTTGAATATTTTTTCGAGATATTTGGCACACATATTCGTAATATAATAAAGAATGGCGGTACAGAGCCCAATTTGAAAAATATATTAATATGTGGAAATTACTCTGTAATTAAATACAATATTAAAAAAACGAGCCTGTACCGCCATTGAGAAGAACAAAAAAATACACTTTCATCAAATAAACTTTTTTATCCGATGCCTAGATTTTGTGTCATTTTGGAACTACTAATGAAATAAAACATTTTAGTAGTTCCAAAATGACACAAAATCTAGTCATCGGATAAAAAAGTTTATTTGAAGAAAGTGTATTTTTTTGTTCTTCTTAATGGCGGTACAGGCTCGTTTTTTAATATTGTATTTAATTACAGAGTAATTTCCACATATTAATATATTTTTCAAATTGGGCTCTGTACCGCCATTCTTTATTATATTACGAATACGTGTGCCAAATATCTCGAAAAAATATTCAAAATTACAGCCACAATCTTGGAACGCGTTTTGGCTACCTGTTGATTGCTACTGTATCACCTTAAGGATAACAGTGCATGGTTTCAAACTCATTATGTTGCAGTCTTTTCCAGTTGATAAAATTGCAATTCAAAAACTTTTAGGTAGGTACGTGTAACTTCCACATTATTATTTATTTTTTAAGTATTAAGGTTGATGTTGATATCAAAAATTTAGATTTCAAAGATAGTTTTATGTAGGTAGATACTAATAGAGTAATACTAGATAATAGATTAGATACAAAGTAAGCTGTAAGTAGTACCTATAACTGCCCATGTAATCACCTGTTATGTTGTTTTTTTAGATTTGCACTGTATGGATGGCACAGGAAGAGAACAAGAACATGAAACATCTTATTATGAATGTATATGCCCTAATAGCACAAGGACGTCCAATGGACGTCCATTGGACGTCCTTCACGGACTTTAGGGACGTCCATTGGACGTCCGTTTTCGTCCGAGGAACGTCCTTTATACGTCCTATTTTGGTCCAAATGTCGCGCTACCGAACGTCCATTGGACGTCCATCTAAGGTCCGAGGGGACGTATATTGGACCTTAATCGGACGTAATTTGGACCTTGATCGGACGTCCTAGGGGACGTAAATTGGACCTTAATCGGACGTAAATTGGACCTTAATCGGACGTAAATTGGACCTTAATCGGACATAAATTGGACCTTAATCGGACGTAAATTGGACCTTAATCGGACGTAAATTGGACCTTAATAGGACGTAAATTGGACCTTAATGGGACGTAAATGGGACCTTAATCGGACGTAAATTGGACCTTAACCGGACGTAAATTGGACTTTAATAGGACGTAAATTGGACCTTAATTGGACGTAAATGGGACCTTAATCGGACGTAAATTGGACCTTAATCGGACGTAAATTGGACCTTAATCGGACGTAAATTGGACCTTAATCGGACGTAAATTGGACCTTAATAGGACGTAAATTGGACCTTAATCGGACGTAAATGGAACCTTAATCGGACGTAAATTGGACCTTAATCGGAAGTAAATTGGACCTTAACCGGACGTTCTAGGGGACGTGAATTGGACCTTAACAGGACGTCCAATTTTGGTCCAAATGCCACGTTACCAAACGCCCAATGGAGGTCCACTTAACATCCGAAGGGACGTTCGGTGGACGTCAATTGGACCTTCATAGGACGTCCCAGTTTGGTCCAATGTCTTGCTGTCGAACATCCATCTAATGGTAAAGCTAATGGACGAATTTCAGTATAATTACAAGAACCAGCTATAGGATTAAGAAATTCGGTTTCCAACGGAGTTGAGTAACATTCTGCACCAAGAGGAAATACAGAATCTAAATTTAATTCTACAGTGAGATTAGCTACAACACTATAATATGCACAAGTATTTTGAAAATTTGTATTGTCATTAGTTGGATTTAACTGAGGAGTTGGTAAAATACCAAAATGTATTAAAGGTACTACAGTTTCACAACTTGCTGTATTAGCATGAGGTGCTAATCTTTTTACACCATCTATTGATTGTTGCAGAATATCATTAGTTTGAAAATTGGAAGTTCGAAATAATTGGACCTTAATCGGACGTAAATTGGACCTTAATCGGACATAAATTGGACCTTAATCGGACGTAAATTGGACCTTAATCGGACGTAAATTGGACCTTAATAGGACGTAAATTGGACCTTAATGGGACGTAAATGGGACCTTAATCGGACGTAAATTGGACCTTAACCGGACGTAAATTGGACTTTAATAGGACGTAAATTGGACCTTAATTGGACGTAAATGGGACCTTAATCGGACGTAAATTGGACCTTAATCGGACGTAAATTGGACCTTAATCGGACGTAAATTGGACCTTAATCGGACGTAAATTGGACCTTAATAGGACGTAAATTGGACCTTAATCGGACGTAAATGGAACCTTAATCGGACGTAAATTGGACCTTAATCGGAAGTAAATTGGACCTTAACCGGACATTCTAGGGGACGTGAATTGGACCTTAACAGGACGTCCAATTTTGGTCCAAATGCCACGTTACCAAACGCCCAATGGAGGTCCACTTAACATCCGAAGGGACGTTCGGTGGACGTCAATTGGACCTTCATAGGACGTCCCAGTTTGGTCCAATGTCTTGCTGTCGAACATCCATCTAATGTCGTGGGAAATAAAAAATATATTTTTTAAGGAACTTATATTACATCTTATATTAAATTACAATTATTGGATATTACATTATTTACATTAAATTACAATACACTTCTCCAAGAAATTAACGCACCACCTTAAATATGGGGTATTTTTTATGTCTCGTATTTCCTAAACCTGTTGTTTCATCTAAGTGATTTTTTTATAATATTATAGCCTAGGCTATAGGTTACCTCCTTAAGCTTGTCATGCACAGGGAGCTATGCTGTAATATATGTACATTATATCATATCGCTCTCTATAGTAATGAGTGAGCCTGCAGACAGAAAACAAATGGTTCCATATGTGCAGGCTCACTCATTACTATAGAGTGCGATGTGATATAATATATATTACAGTATAGCTCCCCGTGCATGACAAGCATAAGGAGGTACTTAACCTATAGCCTAGGGCCTAGGCTAGAATATTATAAAAAAATCACTTAGATGCAACAACAGGTTTAGGAAATTCGAGACATCAAAAATGCCCAATTTTTAAGGTGGTGCGTAATCGGCTGTATATACAGGGTGTAACAAAAATACACGTCATAAATTAAATCACATATTCTGGGACCAAAAATAGTTTGAATGAACCTAACTTACCTTAGTACAAATATGCACATAAAAAAAGTTACAGCCCTTTGAAATTACAAAATGAAAATCGATTTTTTCGATTATATCGAAAACTATTAGCGATTTTTTATTGAAAATGGACATGTGGCAGTATTATGGCAGGAATATCTTAAAGAAAAATTATGGTGAAATTTGTGCACCCCATAAAAATTTTATGGGGGTTTTGATCCCTTAGATCCTCCCAAACTTTTGTGTATGTTCCAATTCAATTTTATTATTGTGGTACCATTAGTTAAATTCAATATTTTTGTTTCTTAGTATTTTTCAGATAAGGCAGTTTTTATCGAGTTGCGACTTCTTTTTTAACATGTCTACATAAAAATTTTATGGGGGTTTTGTTCCTTTAAACCCCCCAAATGTTTGTGTACGTTCCAATTAAACTATTACTGAGGTACCATTAGTTAAACAGAATGTTTTTAAAACTTTTTTGCCTCTTTGTATTTTTTCGATAAGGCACATTTTATCGAGATCTGGCTTCTTTTTTAATATGGTTCAAAATATCCCTAAAAATGTAAAGCATAAATAAGTCTGCATATTATTACCAAGTCTCCATAATCGTACTTAACCATATACAAATATGTGGTGGATTTGACAAATATTCAAAATATTTCGATAAAAATTGACTTTTCGAAAAAGCAATAAGAGGCAAAAAAGTTTTTAAAACGTTGTGTTTAAATGGTACTACAATAATAATTAAATTGAAACGTGCACAAAAGTTTGGGGGGGTTTAAAGGAACAAAACCCCCATAAAATTTTTATGGGGTGTCCAAATTTTACTATAGTTTTTTCGTAAGATACTGCTGCCATAATAATGCCACATGTCCATTTTCAATAAAAAATCTCTAATAGTTTTCGATATATTGGAAAAAATCACTTCATCTTGTAACTTCAAATGAATGATAAAGGCACAGAGACTTAGATGGCGAGGTCACATTGAAAGGATGCCAAACACGAGGACTCCAAAAATGGTACTAAACTACACTACAGCTTCAAGAAAGAGAAGAGGAAGGCCGAAAAATAGATGGAAGCAAGAGGTCGAAAAAGATTTGGAAAGAATGGTGCTACAGGGTCAGAAAAGAAAAATGAATAACAGGAAGGAATGGAGAAAAATCACATATCAAGCCAGAGAAGATCTCAGTACATAAAGAAACGTGAAAATGAAGAAAAAAAACAAACTTTTCAAGCCATGGGCCTCTAAGACCCTTGGTGCTATTAGGTCTGTTCGTACAGGAATCAGAAACTATCACTGACTATCAGCAACTGCACGACGCATGCGTGTTTCAATATTAGCGTTCGCACAATTGAAACATGCATGCGTCGTGCAGTTGCTGATAGTCAGTGATTCCTGTACGAACAGACCTATTATATATATATATAACTTCAAAGGGCTGTAACTTTTCCTGTGTGCACATTTGTACTAAGGTAAGTTAGGTCCAATCAAACTATTTTTGGTCCCAGAATATGTGATTAAATTTATGACCTGTATTTTTGTTACACCCTGTATATATCTACATACTTCGTCTAATTTACTAACTGTTGCGCGTCATCCGCGTCGTAGCCTGTGAGGTTGCATGATACCAACACGAAATATTTAGGCGGTAGGTGTGTTCTTTTTTAGAATCACTTTGCCGAGTACTTTGCCGAATAATATGTGAAGATTTCTATTAATGTTAACCTAAAGAAATACACAATAATATGTTTCATTTAATTTGTATAAATGGATTATAAAGCGTTTTTATGAAGCAGATTTGTTCGGATCACACTGTAACTGTAATCGAACGAAGGTGACATTTTAGAATAAATTGGTAACATTTATTTGACAGTTACGGTGATGACACTTCATATTTGTTTATATTCTTTACTATAAGTATCTGTTTTATTTATTATATTTACTGTTTTTATTATTTACTTTACTATAAAAAGATCCTCTACTATAAAAATATAAATTTCACCTAATTTTATAACGACTTGGAATAATCGAGGTATCTGACAACTTTTTTAGTTGTTATTGTAGACATACTTATACAAAGAAACCTACCGGCTTTTTGCCAAGAGTTCGGAGCCGTTTTTTAATTATTAACAATGCAGTGCAAAAACTCTTGCACTGCAAATCTTAAAAGATTATAACTTAATTCTTGTTCTCTATTTCTTAAGTTTTTACTTATTTACATTGAATATTAATTTGTTTTGTTGTATAATCCACGTTTACAATAATTATGTGACATATTTGATTTAAAATGGATTCAGGATCTTTTTATACTTTGGCAACTATGTCAACTTAGATCTCTGGCGTAGATAATGACGTGCAACAGTAAGTAAATTAGATGGACTGTAGGTTATATTTGGTTCTTGGGACATCAAAGTATATTTTTTAGACATTCTTAGTCACTGATGTGACATACCTCCGATTTGTTTTTTCATGAGTTTTGTAAGAGAGACTAAAAACTTTTTTTATAGTCACCTCATGTTTTCATATATTTTTTGACATGTTTTGTAGTAAATTCAACTATCTATTTACTACAAAACATGTGAAAGCAGATGATCCTAAAAATGGTTTTTCGTCTCCTACAAAATTCATGAAAAAGCAGATAGGAGAATTATTGTACATTACAATTCTCTGATGTTTGGGAAAAAGGGCTTAAGTCAGAATTGCACATCGATAATGTTTTGATGATTTCTACAGTACTGTAGTAGATTCTACTGTACATACAGTTTACATCTACAACAGTTTTTTTCTGGTCCAGAAATCATCAAAACATTATCAATGTGCAATTCTGACTTAAGTCCTTTTTGCCAAACATAAAAAAACAATCTGGTCATAACTGACCAATGAGCAATTTTAATTTAACCTAAATTACTACTGTTTCTTAAAATGAAGAGCTTACCCCATAGCGTCTCTTATCTAATCTAACAAGATCGTGCACTATTCTAACATACACAGGCACAGCACACAAGCACTATGCTCCGTTTTTCACTATCACCTATCACTCAAACTAGTTCAAAAGGATTTGTCCTCTTCAATCTTCTAGTTTGCCCAGTAGTATCGAGGAGCTGGATTTCCTCGATATTCTTGAACTCATGAAGTTGATGCTCGTGACCCTGCTATCTTCTTGATATTTGTTGATAATGTAATAACTTATTATGCATGGACAATGTGAACTTTCTTCCAACTAGCCAATACACTTTTTATATCTCTCTTTTGCCTTTCATAGACACAAGGCTATACATTTCCTTCTTGGTTTTTTTTTGTAGGCCACTTTCAGCTGATTCTAAAAAAAAATTAAAATGAACGGTAATTTTTCTATTCTTTACAATTAAAAATCAAAAGAAATAGGTACCTATTTACAGGTAATAATATGCATGTATAAATGATTCGTTTCATAAAGAATAAAGAAAATTGAAAACGGATTTTATAATACTTACAAAATTGTTTAAACAAGAGATCTAGCCAGTGCCCAGAGCAAAAACTAGCAGACAGTACAGCAAAAAAGCCACTAATTTCCATTTCCCACACCCCCTTATCGATGCATTTTTTTCCAATCAAAATTTTTACTTTTTTACTAAATTTTTAGGTTATCGGTTATGTTATGAAAATGAAATGTGATGACCAATGACCACGAGACGCTACATAGATACTCGCGCGGCAAATTTGAAAATGAACGCAAATTGAACAGTACAATAAATGGCCTCTCTTAAAATCTTGTAATGGAAAATTTTACCCCTCCAGGAAGACATTGTACTATGTTCATAGAATATCTTGTGGTAACTTTCCACCCATAATTTAATCAGATAGATGTTCACGGAATAGAACGGTAGTACCTACATTCCTGGAATGTTTTGTGTTGTTAGGATTAAACTTTTATTTTATTTATTCTTGAATATTTCCTATTGTTAAACATTGTAACCAATAATTTACAAATAAGATTTTCATTACATTACATAAAATCAAAAACATTTTTTGGATATTAAACTATATAGTTTGTTTATAATTGTAATAATTGTATATACAATTTTGAATTAAGATTTAATCTTTTCGATTTAAACTACAGTAAAACCTGTGTTACCGGCCCCCTGCAAACACCGGCCACCTGTACTAACGGTCAGTTTAAAAATTCTCCAAACCAATTACAGTAAAACCTGTCAGTAACGGCCACTAAAAATGAAAAAGCTATTGGCCGATATAGAAAGGTGACCGGTATTGCCAGTTTTTGTAGTCTAGATATAATTGGTTTGGGGAATATTTAAACTGGCCGTTAGTACAGGTGGCCGATTTTATCAGGTGGCCAGTAACACAAGTTTTACTGTATATCTAGACTACAAAAACTGGCAATAACAGCCACCTTTCTATATCGGCCAATAGTTCTTTCATTTTAGTGGCCGTTACTGACAGGTTTGACTGTATTTCATAACGTAAAGTTAACGCGTAAGTTAATATTTTATTGAATTATTTTGCTATTTGATCCCGTAATTGGTATAATGTGTCCAATATAATATATACGCGTTCATAAAACGTCCGTATTTCGTCCAGTATGGACGTCCAAAGGACGTTCAACGTCGGACGTCCATATTTATTCCGTCCGAAGGACGTCCAACGTCGGACGTCCATATTTATTCCTTCCGAAGGACGTCCAAAATGGGACGTCCAAAGGACGTCCGTTTATAGTCCATGGACGTAAGGACCAAAAATGGACCTATTTTGGACGTCCAAAGGACGTCGTGTGCTATTAGGGTGTATGTGATCCTCAAAAAATTATTTTACAAAACAAGATAGAGAAAGAGCTTTAAAATCCCAAGGATCCTGCAAAATGTTTATTTGGTGTACTAGTGGAATAATAGTATCTAAAAATATTGAAACTATTTTAAAACACATTACGGGCATGAGGATGATAAAGAGCACTTACATAAATACCAAAATCAGATAAATATCTCTTCAAAGTTTATTTTTAGACTTTCTTCAAAAATGTAAGTACAATATTTGCATATCGACGGTGGAAAGGCAGGACTTCGTAACTGAAAAAATTTTATAACATGAGTTACTTCAGTTTTCGCTTTAGAATAAGTGTATCGGCAGCTATTAAACAGCGATTACAGCTGGGAAAGTTTCCGGAAGGCTTCCAAAAGGCTTTCCCAGCTCTAAAAGCTGTTTAATAGGTGCTGATACACTTATTCTAAAGCGAAAACCGAAGTAACTCATTTTATACAAATTTTTCAGTTATGAGGTCCTGCCTTTCCACCGTCGATATACACAATATAATTTAAAACAAGAATCTTACCACTAAACCACTTTTTAAATATTACTCATGAATATTTACTACAGTTTACAATTTCAAACTAGTGTGTTTGATTCTCCTATACCTATATTTTACTTTTTTAGTAAACTTCAGACTGTTCAGGATAGCATAATAGCATAGGAGGCGAATTAAAAAGAATTTATTTACTTACAAGAAAAGATATCACAAACATTAAACTCTCTTATCGCATTGATTTGAAAGATGGGTATATGTACAATGATGATGCAACTAGTGTTTATTTTTGGGTTGAATGCTTACAGACTCATGTCCAATATTATTTTACAAACAACAGGGCATACTAATGGATATTCATTCTGAATTTAACATTTATGATTTTTGTCTTATTTTCCTTAATACTGTGCCAAAAGGAAATGTTGATTAAGTTTGGTAAATCCTTTATCGCAATAGATGGAACTCATGGGCTCAATTCCTATGACTTTGAACTTATAACAGTATTAGTAAAAGATGAATTTGGGAATGGATTTTGTACTGCTTTCTTATTTTCAAATAGAAAAGATACCTACTTTAATTTACCAATTTTTTTAAATACATGTCTGTGTTGGTATTATATGTATAGTCAAATGTTTTCATATCAGGCATAAGCGACACCTTTTACAATGCCTCGTCAAATGTAATGGGTATTGCTCCTAATAGACTGTTAAGTGCCTGGCACATAGATAGGGCATGGTAAGTAAATCTTAATAAAATATCTGATTCTGAAAAAAATCCTATTATGTATACAAGATATATTAATGATGGTTTAGAGAGTATTAAGAGCTTTTTGGGTAGACTTCTAAGTGATGCAGATACATACAATTTTAGTAAGTATTTCCAGTAGAACTACTGCAATAACATCTAACAATGGGCCTATTGTTATAGGAAGGGGTTGTGGAATTAATACCAATATGACCATTCAAAATTTTCATAAAATTTTGGATAAAAGGGTATCCATTAGTTGTTATCAGTTAAGTTTAAAACTTGGCACTCATGGAGAGCTATACCATAATATATAATAGGTATATCTCATAATATTACATCTCATATTGTTCACTACAGTAGTAATGAGTGAGCCTGCATACACAGAACCATAATAATATATTATAGTTCGTGTATGCAGGCTCACTCATTACAATAGTGAGCAATATGAGATATAACATATTATAGTATAAGTCTCTGTGCATGACCAGATTAACATGTTTGGTGCCCATCTCGAACAAGCTCCACTTGGTTGGTACCACATACTTAAATCATTTATTTAGTTACACAGTACTACTCACATAACTTATGTGTCGTCAGTACCTTCCGTAAAACCTTCGTGATGCTTCCCATACGTCATGGCCACTGAATGTGTTAAAGCTTGTTAATGTAGGAGAGTTATACTAAAATATATATCTTATATTATATTGCCTTAAATAGAAAAAATATCTTATTTAAATTGTATCCATGTAAGTTTTGATTTAATGAAATAAACCTTTTAATCAAAAAAGTGTTGTTTACTTGTGTACACCCAGCAATATCCTGATCATAGATAAATAATATAGTATTACCGGATCCTGATATGCAGACGCCAATAGGGCTTTTCATCGATTGTCATTTGTTTCGAGCTTCCGTCATGAGTCACATAATATTAATGTATCTACGTCATACGTCTTTGGTTTGTATCATTTGGTATATACCAATAACGTACGACGTAGATATATTAATATTATATGACAGAAGCTCGAAACAAATGACTGTGAATGAAATGCCCTATTGAATAGGGCTTTTCATCGATTGTCATTTGTTTCAAGCTTCGGTCAAGTGTCACATAATATTAATATATCTACGTCATACGTCTTTGGTTTGTATCATTGGCAATATCAATTAACATATGACATAGATATATTAATATTAGACAACACATGACAGAAGCTTGAAACAAATGACTGAGTGAAAAGCCCTATATCATGTAAATACAAGTCATAAAGATGTCTTTCTGCGGTTAAAATTTCACAGCCTAAAGACATCATTTATGTAACTTCTTAAGCCGTCACAAAATGACTGCAATAAGAAAATAGAATTTATTAACTCGCCTCGCCCCCAGGTAAAGTAAAGGTGGTAGGCCACTAAAAATGTTTTTTTCAATTTTTTTTATTTTGCGGCTTTAGCGCTTAGCTATTTAGCCAGATACATGATGAGAATTAATACACTATTATAATACATATTAAAACTAATTCAAATTACTAGTAATTTTATTAATATTCTGAATAATTATGTAACCACTTAATACTAAAATAGAAAAGTGTCCATCTATACTATCCCAACACATTTTCACCTTTGAAATCGTAAATTTCCATTCCCATTAAAAAATAATTTGTACTGTATAAGTATATTTCTTTTGAGCTTCATTTTTTTTTTCGAAACACTGCAACATGAGTTTTAAATTATGACACAGTACAATACTTGTTTCAATATTTACATATAAATAAAATAATCCTAATTACTTGTAAAAGTAAGGTTACATTAAAATTTAAGAATACAGAACTCTCTTTTAAAATCAAAGTGGCATTAGACTAATTTTAAAATTCCCGCTAAAAGGAAAAAGGTAAATCTGGCAACAGTGCCGTCGTTTGCTGGACATTAAGCAATTATTCAGCCTTTAATTTGTTGTGCTGTGATAGCTGAATCCCGCCAACTTTAAAATTAAGTTCAAAGTAAAATGGACAATTTAATTAAAATTGGATATAAATACAATAATTATTGTATGTAATTTATTGTAAATATTTGTAGTCCTTATTTTAGTATTATTAATATGTATCCTATATATAGTTATTATCTAAATTAAGTTAGAAATATTTGTGTTTTATTTATTTACAGTGGAACCTCGATAACCCGGATTAATCGGGACCGCGGCCGATCCGGGTTATCGAAAATCCGGGTTAGCCGGAGAATATAGTAAAAATTAATAAATAACCTCCATTATAATTACAAAAACATGAAACACATATGCACAGTACACATCTAAATTACGTATAGTTGTATAGAGTGTAGAGTTTTGTTCATTTCTTGGTAAAAAACTCAGTCATACTGTAGAGATGTACCGACACCATAATATGGTAGGTCTGGATCCCGCGTACGAAAAAAAAGTTGATAAATAGCAAGCTGAAAATTTGTTATTAGCTTAAGGGTGTCTAGTCGGACAAACATTAATATATGAGAACACTGGAACAGGGGAAGTTTTAACTGTGGAACAGGCTAAAAATTTGGAACGGTCAGACCACGAAAACGGCACATGTATTTTGTCCGACAGAACAGACTTAAACTCTCCGAACAGAGATTAAACTCTCATGCAAAAATCAGACTGCTATTTATCACCAAATTGGCGTTTTAATGAGTGGAACATGTAGAATATGTCAAATGACAGGAATTATGACAGGTGATAAATAGCAGTCTGATTTTTGCATGAGAGTTTAATCTCTGTTCGGAGAGTTTATGTCTGTTCTGTCGGACAAAACAAACTGTTCCAGTGTTCTCATATATCAAAGTTTATCCGACTAGACACCCTTAAGCTATTAACAAATTTTTAGCTTGCTATTAATCAACATTTTTTTCATACGCGGGATCCAGACCTATGGTATCATAATATCATATTATGATGCTGCAATAAATTTATTTTAAAGATTCGCCTTTATCAATCCTACCTAATGTTTCTAGTTTCTTTTCCATTGTCACAACATTTTTACGTTTTGTTAACATTACAGTTTTGTTACCATTACGTAGACAAAAATCAGGCAAACACAATCTGAAGCACGATTACAGAACGGAAGTGATTAAAACAATGTTGTTATTTAAGAACAGACTAAGGCCATTGTTTTAAAAAAGAATTTTTAAATAGTCACGTCTATTTTAAACAATGCTAAGATAGTTTGACATAAATAACGGAAAAGGAATACAGACAGGTGCCTGTTCTTTCCGATAAGCTGAGACGGTCGCTCTGCCTGCCGCCGTGTGCATGAATCATTTTTACTGTTGTACATACTTATATGTGTTCAAATTACACAAATACACATTATCTCTCAAATATTATTTGACCTACATACATTTTTATTTGATAAAATTGTTAAATTGTTTATTTGTTAAATTTTTGTCTGATGAAAATCGGTCCGGGTTAGCCGGACTTCCGGGTTATCGGGGGCCGACTTATCGGGGTTCCACTGTATATAGTTATTAGAAATATTAACACAATATCTGTAGTAGGTACCTACCTACCTCATTTATTTTCCAACAATCCAGTTTTTGATTGATTCACAAATCTTATAAAAATTGGTATTGATTGCATACCAACTATTTGTAATTAATATTTACCTACAATAAAATTAAATTTAATATAGGTAGTAGGTAGGTACCTATACAATAATACTCAATACTAGTTATCTCCAATTTTTTATTCTTCACCCACCGTTATATTATTAATTTCTTTATTTAGCATACCTACTCAATATTGCATTTATCCAGAACATTGCCTTCTATATTATAAAATTGTGTAAAACACAATGTTCGTTAATTGAATATTTTCTGTATCAAATTTTAATCCTCTAAATTTGCATTTTATTAGTTCAAACCTTTCTACAGCTGACCGAATCTTTAATTTATTATCAAAATTTTCTTGTTCTGGTAGTAAACGTTTATTATTCTGGCAAGATTTCATTAAGTTAATGAGGAGTATCTAGATATGCCCAATTTTGAATGAGATTTATATTCGCTGGTAAAATGGAATCTGCTCGAGATAAATAGTTAATAGGCCTGGATCCTGCATACCAAAAGAAAGTTTATTAATAGCAAGCTGAAAATTTGTTATTAGCTTAACGGTGTCTAGTCGGACAAACTTTGATGTTTTAATTTAAAACAAACACTGGAACGGGAAGTTTTAATTGTGGAACAGGTTACAGGTTTCGAATATCAGACTACGAAAACGTCTCATGTATTGTGTAGGACAGAACTTCCAATTGATTTGCTACTCTTTCATTAGCATGCAAAAATCAGACTGCTATTTACCACCAATATAATTCCTATCCTCTGACATGTTCTACGTGTCGGAATTATTAAAATGCCCAACATATTTTTCGGACAAAAATTTTTTCATATATTATGTACAAAGTTTGTTATTGAATAAACCTAAAAACAATCTGCTAGTTTTCACAATCATAAACTTGTCAGGATGACACGTTCCACAATTAAAGCTTCCCCTGTTCCAGTGTTTCTATACATCAAAGTGTGTCCAACTAGACACCATTAAGCTATTAACAAATTTTCAGCTTGCTATTAATCAACTTTTTTTTATGCGGAATCCAGGCCTAGGTACGAAATTTTTAAAAGTAGATGTTTAAAAAAAATTGAATTATACACTTTAAACAGCTTTTCAAAACTATTTACAATCATATTATTTGTTGTCATTTCATGGAATTAGGCATACTCCAAATTTAATATTAGTAGAGGAACTATGAAAAAAGAGCTAGAGGGAGATATAATATAATCTATTTTTTAACAAAATTCTTTGATCACAACCAACTAACTCTTGAGATAAACTGGGAATGCAATAGACATCCCTTTATGATGCTCATACAGAAGCACATTTCCAAGCAATCTTACATTACAAAGTTGTTGCTGGCATCCTATAAAGGGAAAAAATAATTATTTTGTATGGTTACAATATATTATCTTAAAGCTGTATTCGATAAAAAATTCTGAAACGAGAAAGCTCACTTTCCCTAACAACACACAACATTCCAGGAATGTACTACCAAAGTTCTATCAATATTTGAATGTCCTGGACATTTAGGGAACATTCGGTGAACATCTGTTTAAATTATTCCTGGAATGTTACCATAAGACATTCTGTGAACATACTACCAATGTTCCTATATTTTAAGTTGCGAAATAATACGTGTAACAGATACAACATTGCTTATAACATACCAGACAAACTAAGTGACACTTTAGGCCTACAGTGCAATAATATGTCAAATTTAAAGAGTTTTCCAAGTTCAATTAATACAATATTATAAACATACAAATGTAATAAAAATTATTGTTCGCGAATATTCAATTTGGAATGCGATTTTGTTAATAAAAAAAATACTTATAACTTATGCAAAACCCAAGAGAGGCATTTATATTTATTTCTTTTGCGTTCATTTTCAAATTCGCCGTGCATATATTTTTGTGCATGGCGCTTGAGAGGGCATCACGTGACTAAAAACGACCAACCAACGACCTCGCTTCGGCCATCTTGGCATCTTCATCTTGCCACCTTTGTTTGTATTATTTGTGCTTTTTAAGAATATTTTTTTAATTCGGATACTTTTATAATAGCTTTAATAGTATTATTAACATAGTGAATAAAATGGTGTCCTGTTTTTAACGCAGTTGGAGTAGCAGAAACAAATGTAGATAAAAAAATCTGCAGGAATAACGTTTCAATTATGACAGAAGCTCCAAACAAATGACTGAATGAAAATGAAAAGCCCTATTAAAAGGTTAGTATCATAGAAAAAAGTGTTGTCTGATTTGGTAGAATGCGATCTTATCCTTCAAAAAATATGTCACGTATTTCAGCACCTGGGAAATTGGAAGGATACTACAAATCTGGCCTCCACATAAGTGGTCTGTAGCTTCAACATGATAGGTGTGAAATTTTAAACGTTCTTGCTGTTGATTGGATAGGAAGGGTAGCGTTATCTAGCCTCCACGCTAGGTACACCATAGCCTCCATACGGTACTTCCAATATTTAATATTATTTTATTAAAGTGGCCAATAAAGGTAAAACACAAACAACCTTTGTTTCTTAATTATTTATTTATACAATAATGTGACATTTTACATAGAAATATTAGTATTTAATTTCGATTAAATATATGTTTACTTGTTGAATTTATCGGCTGCACACAACAGCTGATCGGCCATTAGACCCAACAACAAAACGCGAAATAAAATGTGTATTTTAAAACTGTTGGATAAACAGTACCTACAATCAGAAAAACTTACCTTTAAAAAGGTACTCGATTATGAAATAACAAAAATATCAAAAAACACGACTGAATATCAGCTTTTTATGGTAACACAAACACAAACCAAACACCAAACACATCACATCATGACCGACCATATAAAATAAGTGAACGACAACGAACGAACGAACACGAACACAGATTACAGATTCACAGATAGCGCACGATTTGTCAAAAGTCATGTTCGACCAATCACAATGCCGACATCAGCGCCTCTGACTAAACGGAAGGAAAATAAATACGATTACATGTTTTTTATTAGAGTTAGCGGGGCATGGTTAGTATGCAAATATGTAAACGAAGGCATGCCCTGTATTTCAGAAAATAAATTAATACTATTAATACCCTAATAATACTATTCATAAAAAATCTTTTAAGTAACCTAGATATAACAAAGTGAATAAAAGGCATAAATTAGAAGAATTATTATTTTATTTTATAAGTTAATAATTGGTCATATCCATTTATTATTTTAATAATAATTGTGAATAAGCCACAAACTTCGCTTATTCCTAACTAAAATAGTAAATAGAGATAATAACAATAGGATTTGTAAAACTAAAGTAATTCTTTTTGCGTTTTTGCTAATGTATGCCTTTATAAATAGGATGGTAGACCACACACTATAATATGCAGTACCAACTAATGAATACACAGAATATTATAGTCGATTTGCTAAACTCAGTCTCAGTACTACTGAGTCTCAGACACAACTGGCTAGTGATTTTAGTAAATAATTTTGCCAATTTGGTAAAATTGGCAAAAAAAATAATAACTAAATAGTTAATAATTACTGTAATTTTGGCAAAATAGGCCAAAAACAAAAAAAATTACCTACTAAAATCACTAGCCAGTTGTGTCAGAGTTTGGGGAACCGACTATACTAATAAACAATTTCTAAGCTGTTTTATAATATTTTGTGAGTCCATTAATCATATTTTTTATTTAAAACTAAAATTTGTTAATAATGCTTAGTAATGCCTATATTTTGTATTTTTAGCTTTCCAGAAGATCCTGCTAAGAAGACATGAAGTATAGATCAGATTTGTTAATAGAGGAGTATGTTCAAAACACTTTTTAGAAAAAGATATTGACAGAATTTCACTTTCATCTGTTCGTTTAAGAGACTGTGCTGTTCCAATAGCTTATGTCACACAGGTATATGCATTTTTTTTCTTGGTTTTAACATCTTTAAACGCGAAATAGCAATAGCTTATCGAATTGATGCCATGTTATTTTTCTTTATTAAGGTCTTTGTTTATTATTGTGTATGTGTATTAACAACAGAAACATTTTTGGTTATTCTTTATTTTATTTTATATTTTGTCATCAAGTGTTCAGTCAATGTATGTAGTTTTCTTATGTACACCTTTATGGGTTTATACCTGGTGGATGTATATTTCAATAAATAAATAAATAAATAAATAACCTAATTAATAATACAGTCTGTACAATATAGATACTGTTGTAATTCATTATCTACATCGGAGATCTAAGTTGACATTGTTGCCCAACTGCAAAAAATTTTTGAATTCATTTTAAGTCAAATATATCACATAATTATTGCGAAGTAGATTATACAACAAAACAGATTAATATTCAATGTAAATAAATAAAAACATCAGAAATAGAAAACAAGAATTAAGGTATAATCTTACGTTACAGTTATTAAGGTACCAAGGGTATTATAAGGATAATAACGCTTGAGGTCAATGGTGTTTTTAACAAGGGCCTGAGGGATATACGTTGACCGAAAGCGTTATTATTATAATACCTGTGGTGCCTTCAACGTTTAATGTCTGACTAAATTATTCTTTATATGCGAAAAATTTGAATGAATTTTGAATTGATTAGTTTTTAAATAAGTACATTTACCAGTAACAGTAGTAACATAATTGTGGTAACCATAGTTTTACTTAGGTTGATATTTGTCAACTTGACAGTATCTAAGTCGTTATTTAAATTTAATGCCCAAGGGCGTTATATCGTACTTAACAGACTTCGAAATGTCATTATTTGTCAAATAATGTACCAGTAGGACATTAAAGTAAATAATAAAAACAATAAATATAATGAATACTAAATACTTATTTGTTTGTGAAAAATCTATTTCTTTGTGGCTTTTTTGTAATTAACTATTCTAATGAGGAAATAAGCCACAATTTACTTGAAAAAATAATTTTATTAAGGTTTCTACTTCCACGTCGGATGTCATTGTCAAAATACAAAATGTTCATTATTATTATTTTATTTATTAAATATTATTTATTATTTATTTAAATATTATTTAATATTTATTTTTTTATTATTATTATTTATGCGTATTATTACCTGTAAATAATATTTCTTCTGATTGTTAATTGTAAAGGATAGAAAAATTACCTTTTATTTTATTTTCTTTTAGAATCAGCTGAGAGAAGTGGTCTACAAAAAACCAGAAAGGAAACGGAATATGTGGCTACGAAAAGCAAAAGAAAGGTTTACAAAGCAAATGTGACACATTTTTTTATAATATTTAGGAATGTCAGTAAATTACATTAAAAAATGTATGTAAAGATTTTTTGCAATAAAAATGTTTATATTTATCAAGGATGTATTATTTGGTATGGCCACATATCGTCAGTGATGTGACAATACCTCCTATCTGTTTTTTTCAAGAGATTTGTAAGATAGACTAAAAACTTGTTTCGGCCACCTCCTGTTTTCATATATTTTTTGACTTGTTTTGCAGTAAATTCAACTATCTATTTACTACAAAAAAGTCAGAATATGTACGAAAACAGAAAGTGACCTTAAAAAATGTTTTTCGTCTCCTGCAAACCTCATGAAAAAACATATAGGAGGTATTGTCACATTACTGACGATATATTTCAGTGAATGTCTAAAAAATATACTGTGAATGTTCAAAGAACGTTCGTAGACATTCATGGAATGTTCTAACAAGACATTCAGTCTAAAAATATACTGTGAATGTCCAAAGAACATTCATGGAATGTTCCAACAAGACATTCAGTCTAAAAAATAGACTGTGAATGTCCAAAGAACATTCGTAGACATTCATGGAATGTTCCAACAGAACATTCTAAGAATATTTAAAATGCTGACACAGCACTTTCCTGGGACTTTCCAGGGACATTCGTGTGCATTTGGGGACATTCCAGGAATGTTTTCAATGTCCTGTGTGTACATTCTAGGAACATTCATGGAATGTTTTGTGTTATTAGGGTTAATACTTATCCGGGCAAGACATTTTACTTCCATATAAAAGACATGGCGTTTCGGGCGTATTAAGAGGTAGAGCTCACGGTTATTAGACTTTATTACGGTTGTCTTGTCCGACGGTGGTGGGGAGACTTATATTTTTGACCTTACGTCACAAGAGTTTACATTCCCATATTTTTAAATTATTTTCGATCATTGAATGTGTGTTATTGTGTATATATGTGTATTATTTGTGTTATTATGAAATAATAAGACAAATAGTACACATTTTATCTTATACCGGGTGGTGAATCGTAAAAAGGGCCATAGGAAACTCAATGTAAAATTCTGAATTGTTGAATTCCTGCTTCCCTAATTATTCTACATCAAAAGTCATGAGATAATACTTGTAGAGAATTAAAATCTGTATTCAAATCAAAAGTTAAAATTGTTCTACGATTTAAATGCATTCCAAAATTTTGAAAAATATGATACATTTGCCACAATAGGTATGCGTGTAAAAGTAAGGCCACACGTTACTATTTAACTGACAGTGCTCACACCATTGACTGAATAAAAAAATCTTTATTATTAATCCTTTCTCCGCAACTGAGGGTATCTTATCAACTGTATTGTTTTTAAACAATAGATGATAAAATAAAAATATTGACAGTTCAAAAATGTGAAGATTATTGCATTGTGTGTGGCCTAAGTTTGGGCTGAAAACTAAAATGTATTACATTTTTACAAAATTTTGGAATATGTTTAATTACGTAGACCAATTTTAACAGTTATTTCCAATACAGATTTCAATCCTCTTCAAATAGTTTCTAATGTCTTTTGATGTAAAATAATTATTAGGGAAGCTGGAATTCAACAGTTCAGAATTTTACATTGAGTTAATGCAAAACCTTGACGCATGTCAAAATTCCCAATGTGTTTTAATTGTATTCATTTTTTTCGAATCCTGAGAAAACTAATAAATATTTTTGAAAAATTTAAACTTAGAATTAAAGACTACATTATTACCGAGGGCTGAAAGTCCCTGAAAACTTCTATATTGTTTATTTTAATAAGTTACAGGGCTGAAAATAAAAGAGAAGTGTGATATTTAATTTCAAATATTTCATTCAATAGAATCTGCTTGTTTCTAAGGGGCTTTCCGCCCTCGGTAATAATGTAATCTTGCATCCTGCGTTTAAATTTTTCTAAAATACTTGGTTTCCTCAGGATTCGAAAAAAATCATATTACGATTCAAATGACAGTAAACTCTCGTGACGTAATCTCACCCTTAATGTTCATTGGTTAGTCGATTTAGGCTACCGTAGTAATGTCTAAAGTGGACTTTACATCAACAATAAATTGACCAAGTTATTCAAGGCCAAATTTGACGTGTTCTCAAAGCACAATTTGACATCCATATTTGTTCGTTATTAACTTGACGTCAATAAATTCGTGAATTTCTTGAAAGCAAAATTTTCAGCGTCATAAAGTTAGCGAAACGGTTTTTTCAAAGTCGCTATTTTGACTTCTACCATAGCTCAAAAAATTGCACCTCGTTTGCGGATAATTGCACCATTCAAAATTTCATTTGCGGAGTTTCCGTTTTCGAGATATAAGCAAATCAAAAGTGGAGATTTCGGCGCAGCGCTAAAAATAAATGTCGATTTTCAGGGTATAAAATGCCGTAAAGTCACTAAATAACCATATCAAAAAATTGCACCTCGTTTGCGGAATATGAATAAACTGGTTTTAATTGAAAATTGTGAAAATTGAAAATGTTATAAAGGAAAAACGATATTAATGTTGGTTGCCTATACTGTAGGGGCAAAGGAATGCCAGAATAATTTTCACTTTTGGTAAACCTAAACTGTAAGGCTAAAAGTAGTATGTACCATAGTCAAAATAACTCCTCCTGACTTAAAGGTAATCCCTCCTTTGAAATTTCATTTGGGGATTTTCCGTTTTCGAGATATAACCAAATAAAAAGTTGAGATTTCGAATAAATTTTCATTTTCTGGGTATAAAAAGCCGTAAAATTGATAAATAACCATATCACCTAATTGCTCCTCGTTTGCGGATTATAAATACACTGGCTTTAATTGAAAATAATGAAAATTGAAAATTTTATAAAGAAAAACGATATTACCGTCGGTTGTGGTTGCCTACACTGTAGGGGCAATTCAAAGGAATTATTTTTCATAGTAGTGATGTTGATTATAGTTACTTTCGAGGATTCGTTACAAATCGTTACTTTTGTATAAAGTAATCATTTACAGTTACAGTATTCGTTACTTTGGATTACTATGATTACTTTTGTATTTGAGTACCGGTAATCATATCGAGAATCGTATTTCTCAGTAGGTAGATATTTTGTATAGGTATTTCGATATAACAACGACCTTCACCGATCTGTTTAAGGGATAAATCGTTACTTTTGTATAAAGTAATCATTTACAGTATTCGTTACTTTGATTACTATATGATTACTTTTGTTACTTTTGTATGCGAGTACCGATAATCATATCGAGAATCGTATTTCTCAGTAGGAAGGTATTTTGTATAGGTATTCTGTCACACCCTTAAAACGCTTCATACCGATAACGATATTCCATAACACTCGTAAAATACCGGTCCCGTCCGTTACTCGCTAGGATACGATTGGTATTTTTTTTTATAGAAAGTAATCAAGTGTACTGGTTGTAGATACAATAGTCGTTACCCGCTCTGATACGATTGGTACAAAGCATAGATTTAAGGTGTTTTCATTAATCTAAGGTACAAAGTAACGAAGTAATCAGAGTAATCAAAGTAACGATTTGCCTCTCTGTATAGTAATCGGTACTTTCGGTATTCGTAAGTAACGAGTACTTTGTAACGAATAGTTACTTTTTCAACATCACTATATACACCATGGCCAGAATCATTTTCACTTTCAACTTAACACATTTAATTTCTCCTGGTTTGAGGATTATGAATAAACCTGGTTTTAACTTAACTAAAAATCCGCTGTGTCTAGGTACACGCTAACGTGTACGCAAATAAAAAGTTGTCTATTCGGTTGACTTACAACGGTTAGGGATTAATAAAGAAACAAACGAATCGGCATGCGGGCTGCGGCAGGTCGATTGTAATATTTTAGGTATACCAGTTAAGCGTAGATCTCGGGTGCGTAGAGGGTCAATATCTATTTAATTATTAAATTTTTAGTAATTTTTTGATTAAAATATAATAAACAAGATAACTTAAGGAAAAATAATAAGATGGATAATAAAATACAATGCACCCTTGTTAGAAATACCTTTCTTAGCAAAAACTTAATATGTACTAAATTAGAAGAGACTTCCTTGAATAAAAGAACAATTAGGATTCACCCGCAAGTAATATTTTAAATACGAAAAAATATATAGAGTAGTGCCGATTCGATATGCGGTCTAGAGCAGAGTAGCTAATTCGTTATGTGGTCTATCATCATCATCAGTAGCTCGACAACCCTTTTTGGGTCCTGGCTTATTCTAAGAATTTCCTCCATTCTGTTCTGTTCCTTGCTTTGTTCTTCCAGTGGGTAATCTCAAGTGTTTTCAGATCTTGTTCCATGTATCTAAGTTTGGGTCTTCACTTTGACCTTCTCCCTACTGGTGTTTGCCTCATTATATGTTTTGGTGTTTCGGTCTCCAACATCCGTTCAACATGGCCTATCCAGCGCAGACGTCCGATCTTTATGGATGTATTATGACGTCAGATTCGTTGTATTCTGCGTATAGTTAAAAATTATATCTTCTGCACCATACGTCATTTTCTTTCACTTCCTTATACAGGGTGTCTGCGTAACTTGGAACCATATGGGAAACTTTTTTAATATCAATTTTACGAAAAAAGTCATTATTTATAAAATGCTCTGCATAGTCTAAAACCTAAGATGCAATCATCAGATATCAAATTTTGTCAACAGTATACGAGGTGTGTCAAAAACTATGAATTTCGCTCAAGAGCAAACTACCTTTATATTTCAAAATATCACAAAATTTTATTATGAAAAGTTATTTGTAATTAAAAACCATATTCAAATATGCAATAACAGCCTTCTACTTGAAAAAAAAATTATGAAATTTTCCTAAATTACCGATTCCGAACATCATTTTTATTTATTAGACATGTAATAACTCTTTTATTAATAATTTTAGGAAAAAAAGTATTCTTCATAAAAATCTGTGCATGGTCTAAACCTCAAGATGCAACCATCAGTTATCCAAGTTTGTTAATTTTATACGAGGTGTGTCAAATAATATGAATTTAGAAATAATTTAGAAATTCTTTCTTTCTTTGACACACCTCGTATAAAATTAACAAACTTGTTACTGATTGTTGCATCTTGAGGTTTAGACTTTAGACCATGCACAGATTTTTATGAAGAATAACTTTTCCTAAAATTATTAATAAAAGTGTTATTACATGTCTAATAAATAAAAATGATGTTCGGATTCGGTAATTTAGGAAAATTTCAGAATTTTTTTTTTCAAGTAGAAGGCTGTTATTGCATATTTGAATACAGTTTTTAATTACAAATAACTTTTCATAATAAATTTTTTTGATATTTTGAAATATAAAGGTACTTTGCTCTTGACCGAAATTCATATTTTTTGACATACCTCGTATACTGTTGACAAAATTTGATATCTGATGATTGCATCTTAGGTTTTAGACTGGGCAGAGCACTTTATAAAGAATGACTTTTTTTCGTAAAATTGATTTTTAAAATGTTTCCCATATGGTTTCAAGTTACGCAGACACCCTGTATATGTGTCTGAGGATTTTTCGTTCAAACGTACCTAATAAGTTCTCATCGCTTTTCGACAGTGTCCATGTCTCTGATCCATATATAAGGACCGGTTTTATCAGGGTTTTGTATATTTTGCATTTGGTTTTTCTCGTGATGTTGTTAGATCCTAGATGTTTAATTAGTCCATTATGTGATCTATCACCAGTGGCGGTCTCAGAGTCAGATTTTGGGGGGGGCGATGGTCTGTTGCAGGGGGTCTGGGGGTGCAGCCTTTTAGCCGGAAAGGGGGTCCGGAAAATGTTTAAAAATATGGCAAGATTTTGAGAGTTTTAAAGGCATTTTATTCATTTGAACAGTTGATGGACCGAATATGGACTGACTGTCACTCAATTTTTCAGAAAACTAAGGTTTCTGGGGGGGGGCGATCGCCCCCGTCGCCCCCCCCTTGAGACCGCCACTGTCTATCACAGAGTAGTTATTTCGATATGCTTCCACCACTAAATAATGTTAATGCATTTAGTAAATTTTGCATCTACTCGTATATACAGTAGGGTGCAAATTAAAGGAATAAATTTGTTATTTCGTAAACCGATGACATTAGGGAAAATCCCGAAAGAGGCCGATTTTTGTTTTTAAATTATATTTTGGCATACATATCATACTAGTGTCGTCATCCATCTGGGTGTGATGACGTAATCGATAATTTTTTTAAATGAGAATAGGGGGAATTTGGTGACATCGGCAGAACAAGTTTATGGCAAGTCCTACATGACATAGGATTCAAATTTAAAAAAGAGGATAACAGAAAAGCGCTTTGTGAAAGAAGTTCTGTTGTACACAAGAGAATTGAGTTTCTGAGAAAATATAACAAATTTAAAGAAAAAGAGTCAACTTTTGTATATTTAGACGAAACATGGATATTTTCTAAGGGTGCTACCAAGAGAATATGGTAAGATGACAACATAAAATCGATCAAGCATACTAGTGGAGAAGGGAAGCGACATATAATTCTGCACGCGGGAGGGAAGACAGGATATATAAAAGGTGCTAATTTAATATTTTCGTCTACGTAAAAAACAGTGACTATCATGACAATATGAACACGGAAATGTTTGTGAAATGGTTGCGTGAAAAACTTCTTCCCGGATTAAGTAAGCCCAGCGTAATTATTTTATACAATGCGCCTTACCATCCAGAAATACTAAACAAAAGTCCAGCAAATTCGTGGAATGTAGATAAAATTAAAGAATGGCTAACAAATGAATGCATATCTATTCCACAGCTTATATTAAGTCTGAGTTGTTACGTTTGGCAAAAGAACATGCGAAACCAAAAATCTTTCTGGTGGTTCAAGTTATTGAAAGTTACGGGCATCAAGTTTTACATCTTCCACCACACCACTGCCAGTTTAATCCCATCGAAAATATATGGGGAACAGCAAAACAATATTACGACAACCATATTATGGTCCTCGTGGTTATACTGACGAAGCGGTTTGGGAAACTTGGCGAGAAGCACTTTCAATTGCAACTCCAGAAGTATGGCGGAACTATATATCCAAGTGCGAAAAATTAATTAAGGATTGGTGGATTCGTGAAAATAAAATTAACGAAATAAACCCAATCATAATAACAATTAACGGTGACCCCAGCGATGAAGATGATAGTGTGAACAATAAAGACTAAATCATTTTAGTAAAAAAAAATTGGTACGTATATTGACTTAATAATATTTAGGAGTTTACTTGAATATTTGATGTTTATATGATGCCCTGCTGTAGGATTTCCGGATTCTTTTCAAGCCGTGATCATTTTAGTAAGTGTGATTTGTTTGAAATTGGAACTATTTGTAGATATTGTAGTTACATACATATTATAATATTGTTTTTAATAATTTTTATTTACGGGGAAAATACCCCATTATACATAAAAACTAATAAATATACATAACTAACAAAGAAAACTTATTGACTATAGGCTGCATTGCGGCCGCTTTAATATATCACTTAAATTGATTGTGACTTTATATAAAACCATTTTAGAGATTAAATTAAAACATCAACAATACAGCAACGTTTAGCCTTCTACCTTTTATAAGAAGTTAGAATTTGTTTTATTTTTATTATATGGATATTCATGCAACAATTAAAATTAGGTATACTGATTTTTTGCTACGGGTAATGAACTGTTGTAAAGAATCATGAAATTATATCGTTTAGGCTTGTGAGGCTAAAATTTTAAAATATTTGATTTATATAAGAACATCCCCTCAAATAAAAAATGACTGCGCCAATTTGTAAATAGTCAAACTACAGCTGACCAGTCAATTCGTTCATTTCTTTCTTAATCCGTGACCGGTGTAAGCCTACCGAATAGACAGTAACTTTTTTATTTGTGTACACGTTAGCGTGTACCTAGACACAGCGGATTTTTAGTTAAGTTAAAACCAGGTTTATTCATAATCCTCAAACCAGGAGAAATTAAATGTGTTAAGTTGAAAGTGAAAATGATTCTGGCCATGGTGTATATAGTGATGTTGAAAAAGTAACTATTCGTTACAAAGTACTCGTTACTTACGAATACCGAAAGTACCGATTACTATACAGAGAGGCAAATCGTTACTTTGATTACTCTGATTACTTCGTTACTTTGTACCAATCGTATCAGAGCGGGTAACGACTATTGTATCTACAACCAGTACACTTGATTACTTTCTATAAAAAAAATACCAATCGTATCCTAGCGAGTAACGGACGGGACCGGTATTTTACGAGTGTTATGGAATATCGTTATCGGTATGAAGCGTTTTAAGAGTGTGACAGAATACCTATACAAAATACCTTCCTACTGAGAAATACGATTCTCGATATGATTATCGGTACTCGAATACAAAAGTAACAAAAGTAATCATATAGTAATCAAAGTAACGAATACTGTAAATGATTACTTTATACAAAAGTAACGATTTATCCCTTAAACAGATCGGTGAAGGTCGTTGTTATATCGAAATACCTATACAAAATATCTACCTACTGAGAAATACGATTCTCGATATGATTACCGGTACTCAAATACAAAAGTAATCATAGTAATCCAAAGTAACGAATACTGTAACTGTAAATGATTACTTTATACAAAAGTAACGATTTGTAACGAATCCTCGAAAGTAACTATAATCAACATCACTACTATGAAAAATAATTCCTTTGCATTGCCCCTACAGTGTAGGCAACCACAACCGACGGTAATATCGTTTTTCTTTATAAAATTTTCAATTTTCATTATTTTCAATTAAAGCCAGTGTATTTATAATCCGCAAACGAGGAGCAATTAGGTGATATGGTTATTTATCAATTTTACGGCTTTTTATACCCAGAAAATGAAAATTTATTCGAAATCTCAACTTTTTATTTGGTTATATCTCGAAAACGGAAAATCCCCAAATGAAATTTCAAAGGAGGGATAACCTTTAAGTCAGGAGGAGTTATTTTGACTATGGTACATACTACTTTTAGCCTTACAGTTTAGGTTTACCAAAAGTGAAAATTATTCTGGCATTCCTTTGCCCCTACAGTATAGGCAACCAACATTAATATCATTTTTCCTTTATAACATTTTCAATTTTCACAATTTTCAATTAAAACCAGTTTATTCATATTCCGCAAACGAGGTGCAATTTTTTGATATGGTTATTTAGTGACTTTACGGCATTTTATACCCTGAAAATCGACATTTATTTTTAGCGCTGCGCCGAAATCTCCACTTTTGATTTGCTTATATCTCGAAAACGGAAACTCCGCAAATGAAATTTTGAATGGTGCAATTATCCACAAACGAGGTGCAATTTTTTGAGCTATGGTAGAAGTCAAAATAACGACTTTGAAAAAACCGTTTCGCTAACTTTATGACGCTAAAATTTTCTTGTCCTCAAAAAAATTGAAGGAACTTGGAATAAATGTTGTAAAAATGTCAATATTTTCAGTAGTACCAATGCAATGATTTTTTTATTAGAAGCTTTTGAATGTCGTTTGTTTCTTTGTTTGAGTAAAGTGTTTGATTTGAAACAGAATAGAATAGAACAGATTAATAAAATAAATAAAATAGGGAGATAGATTAGAATAGATATATAGTATAGTATAAACTTGAAATAGAATAGATGTAATATATATGTAGATATAATACTTACTAATAAAGTATTTGATTTAAAACAGAATAAAGTAGAATGTAACAGATTAAATGAATATATAGATAGATTAGAATAGATATATAGTATAGAATAAAGTAAAATATAATATAATAGGTGAAACGATTGTGAAAAGCAATAGTTTTAAGTACCTAGGATCGGTATTACAGAGTAATGGAGAAATAGATGGAGATGCATGCAGTAGAATTAGGGCTGGATGGATGAAGTGGAAAAAAGCGAGTGGTGTGTTGTGTGACAGAAAAATTCCAATGAAGCTGAAGGGAAAATTCTATAAAACAGCCATAAGACCGGCTATGATGCACGGAACTGAATGTTGGGCAGTGAAAAAGAAAGCGGAACAACGAATGCATGTGGCAGAAATGAGAATGCTTAGATGGATGAGTGGAGTGACAAAGAAGGATAAAATTAGAAATGAGTATATTAGGGGAAGTCTAGGTGTGGCACCAATTGATGCCAAAATGAGAGAGCATAGGTTAAGATGGTTTGGTCATGTTCAATGTCGAGACGTTAATCACCCAATACGAAGAATAGCTGAAGTGCAGATTCCTGGAAGGAGTAGGAGAGGAAGGCCAAAGAAGACGATAAGGCAGGACATGTTGGTAAAGGGGATTAACATTGATATGACCCAAGATAGAATTGTGTGGAGAAATGCAATTAGGGAAGCCGACACTGCATACCCTAATAGCACACGACGTCCTTTGGACGTCCAAAATAGGTCCATTTTTGGTCCTTACGTCCATGGACTATAAACGGACGTCCTTTGGACGTCCCATTTTGGACGTCCTTCGGAAGGAATAAATATGGACGTCCGACGTTGGACGTCCTTCGGACGGAATAAATATGGACGTCCGACGTTGAACGTCCTTTGGACGTCCATACTGGACGAAATACGGACGTTTTATGAACGCGTATATATTATATTGGACACATTATACCAATTACGGGATCAAATAGCAAAATAATTCAATAAAATATTAACTTACGCGTTAACTTTACGTTATGAAATACAGTCAAACCTGTCAGTAACGGCCACTAAAATGAAAGAACTATTGGCCGATATAGAAAGGTGGCTGTTATTGCCAGTTTTTGTAGTCTAGATATACAGTAAAACTTGTGTTACTGGCCACCTGATAAAATCGGCCACCTGTACTAACGGCCAGTTTAAATATTCCCCAAACCAATTATATCTAGACTACAAAAACTGGCAATACCGGTCACCTTTCTATATCGGCCAATAGCTTTTTCATTTTTAGTGGCCGTTACTGACAGGTTTTACTGTAATTGGTTTGGAGAATTTTTAAACTGACCGTTAGTACAGGTGGCCGGTGTTTGCAGGGGGCCGGTAACACAGGTTTTACTGTAGTTTAAATCGAAAAGATTAAATCTTAATTCAAAATTGTATATACAATTATTACAATTATAAACAAACTATATAGTTTAATATCCAAAAAATGTTTTTGATTTTATGTAATGTAATGAAAATCTTATTTGTAAATTATTGGTTACAATGTTTAACAATAGGAAATATTCAAGAATAAATAAAATAAAAGTTTAATCCTAACAACACAAAACATTCCAGGAATGTAGGTACTACCGTTCTATTCCGTGAACATCTATCTGATTAAATTATGGGTGGAAAGTTACCACAAGATATTCTATGAACATAGTACAATGTCTTCCTGGAGGGGTAAAATTTTCCATTACAAGATTTTAAGAGAGGCCATTTATTGTACTGTTCAATTTGCGTTCATTTTCAAATTTGCCGCGCGAGTATCTATGTAGCGTCTCGTGGTCATTGGTCATCACATTTCATTTTCATAACATAACCGATAACCTAAAAATTTAGTAAAAAAGTAAAAATTTTGATTGGAAAAAAATGCATCGATAAGGGGGTGTGGGAAATGGAAATTAGTGGCTTTTTTGCTGTACTGTCTGCTAGTTTTTGCTCTGGGCACTGGCTAGATCTCTTGTTTAAACAATTTTGTAAGTATTATAAAATCCGTTTTCAATTTTCTTTATTCTTTATGAAACGAATCATTTATACATGCATATTATTACCTGTAAATAGGTACCTATTTCTTTTGATTTTTAATTGTAAAGAATAGAAAAATTACCGTTCATTTTAATTTTTTTTTAGAATCAGCTGAAAGTGGCCTACAAAAAAAAACCAAGAAGGAAATGTATAGCCTTGTGTCTATGAAAGGCAAAAGAGAGATATAAAAAGTGTATTGGCTAGTTGGAAGAAAGTTCACATTGTCCATGCATAATAAGTTATTACATTATCAACAAATATCAAGAAGATAGCAGGGTCACGAGCATCAACTTCATGAGTTCAAGAATATCGAGGAAATCCAGCTCCTCGATACTACTGGGCAAACTAGAAGATTGAAGAGGACAAATCCTTTTGAACTAGTTTGAGTGATAGGTGATAGTGAAAAACGGAGCATAGTGCTTGTGTGCTGTGCCTGTGTATGTTAGAATAGTGCACGATCTTGTTAGATTAGATAAGAGACGCTATGGGGTAAGCTCTTCATTTTAAGAAACAGTAGTAATTTAGGTTAAATTAAAATTGCTCATTGGTCAGTTATGACCAGATTGTTTTTTTATGTTTGGCAAAAAGGACTTAAGTCAGAATTGCACATTGATAATGTTTTGATGATTTCTGGACCAGAAAAAAACTGTTGTAGATGTAAACTGTATGTACAGTAGAATCTACTACAGTACTGTAGAAATCATCAAAACATTATCGATGTGCAATTCTGACTTAAGCCCTTTTTCCCAAACATCAGAGAATTGTAATGTACAATAATTCTCCTATCTGCTTTTTCATGAATTTTGTAGGAGACGAAAAACCATTTTTAGGATCATCTGCTTTCACATGTTTTGTAGTAAATAGATAGTTGAATTTACTACAAAACATGTCAAAAAATATATGAAAACATGAGGTGACTATAAAAAAAGTTTTTAGTCTCTCTTACAAAACTCATGAAAAAACAAATCGGAGGTATGTCACATCAGTGACTAAGAATGTCTAAAAAATATACTTTGATGTCCCAAGAACCAAATATAACCTACAGTCCATCTAATTTACTTACTGTTGCACGTCATTATCTACGCCAGAGATCTAAGTTGACATAGTTGCCAAAGTATAAAAAGATCCTGAATCCATTTTAAATCAAATATGTCACATAATTATTGTAAACGTGGATTATACAACAAAACAAATTAATATTCAATGTAAATAAGTAAAAACTTAAGAAATAGAGAACAAGAATTAAGTTATAATCTTTTAAGATTTGCAGTGCAAGAGTTTTTGCACTGCATTGTTAATAATTAAAAAACGGCTCCGAACTCTTGGCAAAAAGCCGGTAGGTTTCTTTGTATAAGTATGTCTACAATAACAACTAAAAAAGTTGTCAGATACCTCGATTATTCCAAGTCGTTATAAAATTAGGTGAAATTTATATTTTTATAGTAGAGGATCTTTTTATAGTAAAGTAAATAATAAAAACAGTAAATATAATAAATAAAACAGATACTTATAGTAAAGAATATAAACAAATATGAAGTGTCATCACCGTAACTGTCAAATAAATGTTACCAATTTATTCTAAAATGTCACCTTCGTTCGATTACAGTTACAGTGTGATCCGAACAAATCTGCTTCATAAAAACGCTTTATAATCCATTTATACAAATTAAATGAAACATATTATTGTGTATTTCTTTAGGTTAACATTAATAGAAATCTTCACATATTATTCGGCAAAGTACTCGGCAAAGTGATTCTAAAAAAGAACACACCTACCGCCTAAATATTTCGTGTTGGTATCATGCAACCTCACAGGCTACGACGCGGATGACGCGCAACAGTTAGTAAATTAGACGAAGTATGTAGATATATACAGGGTGTAACAAAAATACAGGTCATAAATTTAATCACATATTCTGGGACCAAAAATAGTTTGATTGGACCTAACTTACCTTAGTACAAATGTGCACACAGGAAAAGTTACAGCCCTTTGAAGTTATATATATATATATATAATAGGTCTGTTCGTACAGGAATCACTGACTATCAGCAACTGCACGACGCATGCATGTTTCAATTGTGCGAACGCTAATATTGAAACACGCATGCGTCGTGCAGTTGCTGATAGTCAGTGATAGTTTCTGATTCCTGTACGAACAGACCTAATAGCACCAAGGGTCTTAGAGGCCCATGGCTTGAAAAGTTTGTTTTTTTTCTTCATTTTCACGTTTCTTTATGTACTGAGATCTTCTCTGGCTTGATATGTGATTTTTCTCCATTCCTTCCTGTTATTCATTTTTCTTTTCTGACCCTGTAGCACCATTCTTTCCAAATCTTTTTCGACCTCTTGCTTCCATCTATTTTTCGGCCTTCCTCTTCTCTTTCTTGAAGCTGTAGTGTAGTTTAGTACCATTTTTGGAGTCCTCGTGTTTGGCATCCTTTCAATGTGACCTCGCCATCTAAGTCTCTGTGCCTTTATCATTCATTTGAAGTTACAAGATGAAGTGATTTTTTCCAATATATCGAAAACTATTAGAGATTTTTTATTGAAAATGGACATGTGGCATTATTATGGCAGCAGTATCTTACGAAAAAACTATAGTAAAATTTGGACACCCCATAAAAATTTTATGGGGGTTTTGTTCCTTTAAACCCCCCCAAACTTTTGTGCACGTTTCAATTTAATTATTATTGTAGTACCATTTAAACACAACGTTTTAAAAACTTTTTTGCCTCTTATTGCTTTTTCGAAAAGTCAATTTTTATCGAAATATTTTGAATATTTGTCAAATCCACCACATATTTGTATATGGTTAAGTACGATTATGGAGACTTGGTAATAATATGCAGACTTATTTATGCTTTACATTTTTAGGGATATTTTGAACCATATTAAAAAAGAAGCCAGATCTCGATAAAATGTGCCTTATCGAAAAAATACAAAGAGGCAAAAAAGTTTTAAAAACATTCTGTTTAACTAATGGTACCTCAGTAATAGTTTAATTGGAACGTACACAAACATTTGGGGGGTTTAAAGGAACAAAACCCCCATAAAATTTTTATGTAGACATGTTAAAAAAGAAGTCGCAACTCGATAAAAACTGCCTTATCTGAAAAATACTAAGAAACAAAAATATTGAATTTAACTAATGGTACCACAATAATAAAATTGAATTGGAACATACACAAAAGTTTGGGAGGATCTAAGGGATCAAAACCCCCATAAAATTTTTATGGGGTGCACAAATTTCACCATAATTTTTCTTTAAGATATTCCTGCCATAATACTGCCACATGTCCATTTTCAATAAAAAATCGCTAATAGTTTTCGATATAATCGAAAAAATCGATTTTCATTTTGTAATTTCAAAGGGCTGTAACTTTTTTTATGTGCATATTTGTACTAAGGTAAGTTAGGTTCATTCAAACTATTTTTGGTCCCAGAATATGTGATTTAATTTATGACGTGTATTTTTGTTACACCCTGTATATACAGCCGATTACGCACCACCTTAAAAATTGGGCATTTTTGATGTCTCGAATTTCCTAAACCTGTTGTTGCATCTAAGTGATTTTTTTATAATATTCTAGCCTAGGCCCTAGGCTATAGGTTAAGTACCTCCTTATGCTTGTCATGCACGGGGAGCTATACTGTAATATATATTATATCACATCGCACTCTATAGTAATGAGTGAGCCTGCACATATGGAACCATTTGTTTTCTGTCTGCAGGCTCACTCATTACTATAGAGAGCGATATGATATAATGTACATATATTACAGCATAGCTCCCTGTGCATGACAAGCTTAAGGAGGTAACCTATAGCCTAGGCTATAATATTATAAAAAAATCACTTAGATGAAACAACAGGTTTAGGAAATACGAGACATAAAAAATACCCCATATTTAAGGTGGTGCGTTAATTTCTTGGAGAAGTGTATTGTAATTTAATGTAAATAATGTAATATCCAATAATTGTAATTTAATATAAGATGTAATATAAGTTCCTTAAAAAATATATTTTTTATTTCCCACGACATTAGATGGATGTTCGACAGCAAGACATTGGACCAAACTGGGACGTCCTATGAAGGTCCAATTGACGTCCACCGAACGTCCCTTCGGATGTTAAGTGGACCTCCATTGGGCGTTTGGTAACGTGGCATTTGGACCAAAATTGGACGTCCTGTTAAGGTCCAATTCACGTCCCCTAGAATGTCCGGTTAAGGTCCAATTTACTTCCGATTAAGGTCCAATTTACGTCCGATTAAGGTTCCATTTACGTCCGATTAAGGTCCAATTTACGTCCTATTAAGGTCCAATTTACGTCCGATTAAGGTCCAATTTACGTCCGATTAAGGTCCAATTTACGTCCGATTAAGGTCCAATTTACGTCCGATTAAGGTCCCATTTACGTCCAATTAAGGTCCAATTTACGTCCTATTAAAGTCCAATTTACGTCCGGTTAAGGTCCAATTTACGTCCGATTAAGGTCCCATTTACGTCCCATTAAGGTCCAATTTACGTCCTATTAAGGTCCAATTTACGTCCGATTAAGGTCCAATTTACGTCCGATTAAGGTCCAATTTATGTCCGATTAAGGTCCAATTTACGTCCGATTAAGGTCCAATTATTTCGAACTTCCAATTTTCAAACTAATGATATTCTGCAACAATCAATAGATGGTGTAAAAAGATTAGCACCTCATGCTAATACAGCAAGTTGTGAAACTGTAGTACCTTTAATACATTTTGGTATTTTACCAACTCCTCAGTTAAATCCAACTAATGACAATACAAATTTTCAAAATACTTGTGCATATTATAGTGTTGTAGCTAATCTCACTGTAGAATTAAATTTAGATTCTGTATTTCCTCTTGGTGCAGAATGTTACTCAACTCCGTTGGAAACCGAATTTCTTAATCCTATAGCTGGTTCTTGTAATTATACTGAAATTCGTCCATTAGCTTTACCATTAGATGGATGTTCGACAGCAAGACATTGGACCAAACTGGGACGTCCTATGAAGGTCCAATTGACGTCCACCGAACGTCCCTTCGGATGTTAAGTGGACCTCCATTGGGCGTTTGGTAACGTGGCATTTGGACCAAAATTGGACGTCCTGTTAAGGTCCAATTCACGTCCCCTAGAACGTCCGGTTAAGGTCCAATTTACTTCCGATTAAGGTCCAATTTACGTCCGATTAAGGTTCCATTTACGTCCGATTAAGGTCCAATTTACGTCCTATTAAGGTCCAATTTACGTCCGATTAAGGTCCAATTTACGTCCGATTAAGGTCCAATTTACGTCCGATTAAGGTCCAATTTACGTCCGATTAAGGTCCCATTTACGTCCAATTAAGGTCCAATTTACGTCCTATTAAAGTCCAATTTACGTCCGGTTAAGGTCCAATTTACGTCCGATTAAGGTCCCATTTACGTCCCATTAAGGTCCAATTTACGTCCTATTAAGGTCCAATTTACGTCCGATTAAGGTCCAATTTACGTCCGATTAAGGTCCAATTTATGTCCGATTAAGGTCCAATTTACGTCCGATTAAGGTCCAATTTACGTCCGATTAAGGTCCAATTTACGTCCCCTAGGACGTCCGATCAAGGTCCAAATTACGTCCGATTAAGGTCCAATATACGTCCCCTCGGACCTTAGATGGACGTCCAATGGACGTTCGGTAGCGCGACATTTGGACCAAAATAGGACGTATAAAGGACGTTCCTCGGACGAAAACGGACGTCCAATGGACGTCCCTAAAGTCCGTGAAGGACGTCCAATGGACGTCCATTGGACGTCCTTGTGCTATTAGGGTAGGGATAAGGCAAAGAGAATGATGATGATGATAATAGGTGTAATGTGTAGATACTTATATAGAATAGGTTTGAAATAGAGTAGAATATAATAGAATAAAGAGACTATATACCTACATAGATACATCCCTAATAGCACAAGGATGTCCTTCACGGACTTTAGGGAGGTTAGTTTTCGTCCAAGGAACATCCTATTTTGGTCCAAATGTCGCGCTACCGAATGTCTGTTGGACGTCCACTTAAGGTCCGAAGGGACGTACATTGGACCTTAATCGGACGTCCTAGGGGACGTAAATTGGACCTTAACAGGACGTCCTATTTTGGTCCAAATGCCACGTTGCCAAACATCCAATGGACGTCCACCTAACGTCCGAGGGGACGTTCAGTGAACGTCAATTGGACCTTCATAGGACGTCCCAGTTTGGTCCAATGTCTTGCTGCCGAACGTCCATCTAACGTCCTGAGAGGACCTCCGGTGGACGTCTAGCATCGATATTTAGACCTGTGGAGAATGTATGGTGGGAAATAAAAAATATATTTTTAAGGAACTTATATTACATCTTATATTAAATTACAATTATTTAATATTACATTATTTACATTAAATTACAATACACTTCTCCAAGAAATTAATGCACCACCTTAAAAATAGGGCATTTTTGATGTCTCGAATTTTCTAAACCTGTTGTCCCATCTGAGTGATTTTTTTATAATATAGCCTAGGCTATAGGTTACATCCTTAAGCTTGTCATGCACTGGGAGCTATACTGTAATATATGTATATTATATCATATCGCTCTCTATAGTAATGAGTGAGCCTGCAGACAGGGAACTAATGGTTCCGTATGTGCAGGCTCACTCATTACTATAGAGAGCGATGTGATATAATATATATTACAGTATAGCTCCCCGTGCATGACAAGCATAAGGAAGTAACCTATAACCTTAGAACTAACAAAAAAATTAAATAAATACTCTATTTAAATTATTTTTAAACATATTCAGAGATATATCAAAAATTTCAATGTGTTTGTCATTTATAAGTTTACAGTAACGATCTATAGGTGAATTTTGGCCATAACTTGTGCGATGGAAAGGAATATAAAATGTTATAAAATCACCTCTTCGATTTCTAGTTTGTATATCAACATTAATACACTGTAATAGATCACAGCAATCTAAATTTCCATTTATTAAATTATACAAAAATACTAATCCTACTTGATTACCTCTATTTTTCAGTGTATTAAGTTTTAAACTGTTTTCTATTAATGAATAATCGTGATCTACAATAGTTTGACCTAATTTAAATGCACAGAACCTCAAAAATTTGTGTTGAATTTTTTCAACAGTCATATTATGAACTGCATGTTATGGAGACCATACTATAGAGCCATATTCAAGTTTAGATCGCACCAAAGAACAATAAACTCCTCTTACAGTGTCAACTGAAAAATTACCACAGTGTCTCAAAATAAATCCTAACATTTTTGAAGACTGAACTGTTATGTAATTAATGTGTTCAACAAAACTCAAACTCTCGTCAAAAATCACTCATAAATCTTTAACTTTTGAAACATATTTCAGATCTTCATTATTTATTTTATATGAAGTATTGATCTTCCTATTACCTTTGAAAAAACTAATGTAAAAATGATAGAGGCATTCAATCAAATAGAACGAGCTGCACAAAATAGTGGCCTTAAAATCAACCAGAACAAAACAAAATATATGCAGGTAAGTAAAAACACAGAAATAAGGCAGCCACAAAATATAACAATAGGAGAATACAACATTGAGGGGGTAAAAAACTTTACATACTTGGGATCCCTAGTCACATCTGATAATAACGTAGCAGAGGAAGTGAAGAGGCGAATATTTATTGCCAATAAAAGTTACCATGGCTTAATTCGGCAACTAAGATCAGACAACGTCGCAAGGAAAACAAAATGCCAAATATACAAAACTCTAATAAGACCGGTACTCACATACGGCTCAGAAACCTGGACACTCACTAAAAGAGAGGAAACATTGCTAGCCACCTTTAAAAGAAAAATCTTGCGACACATATATAAGGGCACAAAAGAAAATGGAATTTGGCGAAGAAGGTACAACTTTGAACTATACGAAATATACCAGGATCCGGATATCATAACATTCATTAAAATAGGACGGCTGCGTTGGATGGGACATGTAGAAAGAATGGAAGGTGAAATACCAAACAAAATATTCAAACAGATGCCAGTAGGAAAAAGAACAAGAGGAAGACCGAAGCTGAGATATTTAGAACAAATAGAAAATGATATAAAAACCTTAAAAATAAAAAACTGGAGAAAAAAAGCACGAAACAGATCAGAGTGGAGAAGAATCCTGGAACAGGCCAAGACCCAGAAAGGGCTGTCGAGCCAATGATGATGATAAAAATTTTATGGGGGTTTTGTTTCCTTTAACCCCCCCAAACTTTTGGGTACGTTCCAATTAAATTATTTCTGCGGTACCATTAGTTAAACACTGTGTTTTTAAAACTTTTTTACCTCTTTCTATTTTTTCGATAAAGCTCTTTTTATCAAGATATGGCTTCTTTTTAAAATGGTTCAAAATATACCTAAAAATGTAAATCTAAACATGACAACCTAAAAATTTTGATTGGAAAATGCATATAAGATAAGGGGGTGGGAAAATGGAAATTAGTGGCTTTTTTTGCAGTTCTGTCTGTTAGTTTTGCGTTTTGCTCTGGCTGGGTCTCTTTTGTTTAAACAATTATGTAAGTATAATAAAAACGTTTTCAATTTTCTGTATTCTTTAGGAAACGAATTATTTATGCATATTATTACCTGTAAATAGTAGTACCTATTTCATTTGATTATTAATTGTAAAGAATAGAAAATTACCATTCATTTTAATTTTTTAGAATCAGCTGAAAGTGGTCTACAAAAAAACCAGGAAGGAAACGTATTATAGCCTTGTTGTGGCTATGAAAGGCAAAAGAAAGATACCTATAAAAAGTGTATTGACTAGTTGGAAGAAACTCCACATTGTCAATGCATAATAAGATATTACTTTATAAACAAATATCAAGACCTAGGAATGGAACCTGGATAATATAGTCATCAAGAAGATAGCAGGAAGTCATGAGCAACAACAACTTCATAAGTATGAGAATATTGAGGAAATCCACACTCCTCGATATCTACTACTGGACAAACTAGAAGATTGAAGAGGACAAAGCCTTTTGAACTAGTTTGAGTGATAGGTGATAGTGAAAAGCAGAGCGTAGTGCTTGTGTGCTTGTGTATGTTAGAATAGTGCACGATCTTGTTAGATTAGATAAGAGACGCTATGGGGTAAGCTCTTCATTTTAAGGAACAGTAGTAATTTAGGTTAAATTAAATTTGCTCATTGGTCAGTTATGACCAGATTGTAATTCTCTGATGTTTGGCAAAAAGGGCTTAAGTCAGAATTGCACATCAATAATGTTTTGATGATTTCTGGACCATAAAAAAAGTGTTGCAGACTTACACTGTATGTACCAATAAAAAGAGCCGATTTTTCTGGTCCAGAAATCATCAAAACATTATCGATGTGCAATTCTGACTTAAGCCCTTTTTCCCAAACATCAGAGAATTGCAATGTACAATTCAATACAAATGAATCATCATCCTAGTGATGATTATGGAAAAAAATATATGACAAGATTTTGTGCAATAAAAATGTTTATATTTATCAAGGATGTATTATTTGGTATGGCCACATATACTTCTGGTATATCGTCGGTGATGTGACAATACCTCCTATCTGCTTTTTCATGAATTTTGTAGGAGACGAAAAACCATTTTTAGGGTCATCTCTGTTTTCACATGTAAATTTTGACATGTTTTGTGGTAAATAGATGATTGAATTTACTACAAAACATGTCAAAAAATATCATATGAAAACAGGAGGTGACTGTAAAAAAAGTTTTTAGTCTCTCTTACAAAACGGTGAACAGAGGTGACAGTTAATAGAGAGACAGATAATCGAGGTTCTACTGTATAGTGAAATTTGGACACCCGACACCCCATACAAATTTTATGGGGGTTTTGTTCGTTTAAACCCCCCCAAACTTTTGTGTAAGTTACAATTGAATTATTATTGTGGTACTATTAAACACAATGTTTTTAAAACTTTTTTGCCTCTTAGTACTTTTTTGAAGTCAGTTTTTATCGTGATATTTTGAATATTTGTCCAATCCACCACATATTTGTATATGGTTAAGTACGATTGTAGAGACTAATAATATGAAAATTTATTTATGATTTACATTTTTAGGTATATTTTGAACCATTTTAAAAAGAAGCCATATCTTGATAAAAAGAGCTTTATCGAAAAAATAGAAAGAGGTAAAAAAGTTTTAAAAACACAGTGTTTAACTAATGGTACCGCAGAAATAATTTAATTGGAACGTACCCAAAAGTTTGGGGGGGTTAAAGGGAACAAAACCCCCATAAAATTTTTATCATCATCATCATCATTGGCTCGACAGCCCTTTCTGGGTTTTGGCCTGTTCCAGGATTCTTCTCCACTCTGATCTGTTTCGTGCTTTTTTTCTCCAGTTTTTTATTTTTAAGGTTTTTATATCATTTTCTATTTGTTCTAAATATCTCAGCTTCGGTCTTCCTCTTGTTCTTTTTCCTACTGGTATCTGTTTGAATATTTTGTTTGGTATTTCGCCTTCTTCCATTCTTTCTACATGTCCCATCCAACGCAGCCGTCCTATTTTAATGAATGTTATGATATCCGGATCCTGGTATATTTCATATAGTTCAAAGTTGTACCTTCTTCGCCAAATTCCATTTTCTTTTGTGCCCTTATATATGTGTCGCAAGATTTTTCTTTTAAAGGTGGCTAGCAATGTTTCCTCTCTTTTAGTGAGTGTCCAGGTTTCTGAGCCGTATGTGAGTACCGGTCTTATTAGGGTTTTGTATATTTGGCATTTTGTTTTCCTTGCGACGTTGTCTGATCTTAGTAGCCGAATTAAGCCATGGTAACTTTTATTGGCAATAAATATTCGCCTCTTCACTTCCTCTGCTACGTTATTATCAGATGTGACTAGGGATCCCAAGTATGTAAAGTTTTTTACCCCCTCAATGTTGTATTCTCCTATTGTTATATTTTGTGGCTGCCGTATTTCTGTGTTTTTACTTACCTGCATATATTTTGTTTTGTTCTGGTTGATTTTAAGGCCACTATTTTGTGCAGCTCGTTCTATTTGATTGAATGCCTCTATCATTTTTACATTAGTTTTTTCAAAGGTAATAGGAAGATCAATACTTCATATAAAATAAATAATGAAGATCTGAAATATGTTTCAAAAGTTAAAGATTTAGGAGTGATTTTTGACGAGAGTTTGAGTTTTGTTGAACACATTAATTACATAACAGTTCAGTCTTCAAAAATGTTAGGATTTATTTTGAGACACGCTGTAGTAATTTTTCAGTTGACACTGTAAGAGGAGTTTATTGTTCTTTGGTGCGATCTAAACTTGAATATGGCTCTATAGTATGGTCTCCATAACATGCAGTTCATAATATGACTGTTGAAAAAATTCAACACAAATTTTTGAGGTTCTGTGCATTTAAATTAGGTCAAACTATTGTAGATCACGATTATTCATTAATAGAAAACAGTTTAAAACTTAATACACTGAAAAATAGAGGTAATCAAGTAGGATTAGTATTTTTGTATAATTTAATAAATGGAAATTTAGATTGCTCTGATCTATTACAGTGTATTAATGTTGATATACAAACTAGAAATTGAAGAGGTGATTTTATAACATTTTATATTCCTTTCCATCGCACAAGTTATGGCCAAAATTCACCTATAGATCGTTACTGTAAGCTTATAAATGACAAACACATGGAAATTTTTGATATATCTCTGAATATGTTTAAAAATAATTTAAATAGAGTATTTATTTAATTTTTTTGTTAGTTCTAAGGTTATAGGTTACTTCCTTATGCTTGTCATGCACGGGGAGCTATACTGTAATATATATTATATCACATCGCTCTCTATAGTAATGAGTGAGCCTGCACATACGGAACCATTAGTTCCCTGTCTGCAGGCTCACTCATTACTATAGAGAGCCATATGATATAATATACATATATTACAGTATAGCTCCCAGTGCATGACAAGCTTAAGGATGTAACCTATAGCCTAGGCTATATTATAAAAAAATCACTCAGATGGGACAACAGGTTTAGAAAATTGGAGACATCAAAAATGCCCTATTTTTAAGGTGGTGCGTTAATTTCTTGGAGAAGTGTATTGTAATTTAATGTAAATAATGTAATATTAAATAATTGTAATTTAATATAAGATGTAATATAAGTTCCTTAAAAATATATTTTTTATTTCCCACCATACATTCTCCACAGGTCTAAATATCGATGCTAGACGTCCACCGGAGGTCCTCTCAGGACGTTAGATGGACGTTCGGCAGCAAGACATTGGACCAAACTGGGACGTCCTATGAAGGTCCAATTGACGTTCACTGAACGTCCCCTCGGACGTTAGGTGGACGTTTGGCAACATGGCATTTGGACCAAAATAGGACGTCCTGTTAAGGTCCAATTTACGTCCCCTAGGACGTCCGATTAAGGTCCAATGTACGTCCCTTCGGACCTTAAGTGGACGTCCAACGGACATTCGGTAGCGCGACATTTGGACCAAAATAGGATGTTCCTTGGACGAAAACTAACCTCCCTAAAGTCCGTGAAGGACATCCTTGTGCTATTAGGGATGTATCTATGTAGGTATAGAGTCTCTTTATTCTATTATATTCTACTCTATTTCAAACCTATTCTATATAAGTATCTACACATTACACCTCCCTAACAACACACAACATTCCAGGAATGTACTATCAAAGTTCTATCAATATTTGAATGTCCTGGACATTTAGGGAACATTCGGTGAACATCTGATTAAATTATTCCTGGAATGTTACCATAAGACATTCTGTGAACATACTACCAATGTTCCTATATGTTCATTTTCAAATTCACGGCGCATGTATTTGTGCATGGTGCTTAGAGAGGGCATCACGTGACTAAAAACGACCAATGACCTCACTTCGGACTTCGGCGCTTCAGCCATCTTGGCTTGGCATGCATCTTGGCCTTGGCCACCTTGCCGTGCGTGATCGTTGTTTGTTTTTATTTGTGCTTTTTAAGAATATTTTTTTAATTCGGATACTTTTATAATAACTTTAATAGTATTATTAACATAGTGCATACAATCAGTTGGAGTAGCAGAAGCAATGTAGATAAAAAATCTGCAGGAATAACGTTTCAAAGGTTAGTATTTATGCAAATATGTAAACAAAGGCATGCCCCTATTTCAGAAAATATCCATTTATTATTTTAATAATTGCGAATAAGCCACAAACTTGCTTATTCCTAAGTAAGATAGTAAATAGAGATAATAACAAACGGATTATTTGTAAAATTAAAATTTTTTTTGCGTTTATAAACAGGATTGTAGACCACACATTATAATAGTACCAACTAATGAATACACAGTATGAATAGTATAGTCGGTTCGCTAAACTTAGTCTCTGGCTAGACACAACTGGCTAGTGATTTTAGTAAATAATTTTGACAATTTGGTAAAATGTACAAAAAAATAATAACTAAATAGTTAGTAATTTTGGCAAAATTGGCCAAAAACAAAAAAATTACCTACAAAAATCACTAGCCAGTTGTGTCTAGGGAAACGACTATACTAATAAACAATTTCTAAGCTGCTTTTTATAATATTTTGTGAGTTCATTAATCATATTTTTTATTTAAAACTAAAATTTGTTAATAATGCTCAGTAATGCATATATTTTGTATTTTTAGCTTTCCAGAAGATCCTGCGAAGAAGGCATGAAGTATTGATCAGATTTGTTAATAGAGCAGTATGTTCAAAACATTTTTTAGAAAAAGATATTGACAGAACTTCACTTTCAACTGTTCGTTTGAGAGACTGTGCTGTTCCAATAGCTTATATCACACAGGTAATATGCTTAACCCAATTAATAATACAATTACAATATACAGTTGGAAAAATTAAAGAATAGGGCTTTTCATTTACAGTCATTTGTTCCGAGCTTCTGTCATATGTTGTATAATCCGTGTTGTATTAATATTATACACAGATTATATATGACAAAAGCTCGAAACAAATGACAATCGATGAAAAGCCCTATAGGGCTTTGTTCATTGTCATTTGTTTCGACCTTCTGTCATGTGTCACATATATTAATATATCTACGTCATACGTCTTTGGTTTGTATCATTGGTTATATCAATAACGTATGACGTAGATATATTAATATTATGTGACACATGACAGAAGCTCGAAACAAATGACTGTGACTGAAAAGCTCTATAACCATGAACGATCACATCAGTCACTTATTTTATATAGGGCTTTTCATCGATTGTCATTTGTTTCGAGCTTCTGTCATGTGTCACATAATATTAATGTATCTACGTCATACGTCTTTGGTTTGTATCATTGGTATATACCAATAACGTACGACGTAGATATATTAATATTATGTGACACATGACAGAAGCTCGAAACAAATGACTGTGAATGAAAAGCCCTATTTGCTGTCTTTTTCTATAAATCACAAACGTTTGTTATAGAAAAAGATCATCATCATCACCATCATTGGCTCGACAGCCCTTTCTGGGCTGGGTCTTGGCCTGTTCCAGGATTCTTCTCCACTCTGATCTGTTTTGTGCTTTTTTCTCCAGTTTTTTATTTTTAAGGTTTTTATATCATTTCCTATTTGTTCTAAAATAGAAAAAGATAGCAAATACAAAATAAGTGATTGATGTGATCGTTCATGGGTATAGTGCTTTTCATTCACAGTCATTTTTTTCGAGCTTTTGTCATGTGTCACATAATATTAATATATCTACGACATACATTATTGGTATATACAATAATACAAACCAAAGACATATGACGTAGATATATTAATATTATGTGACACATGACAGAAGCTCGAAACAAATGACTGAATGAAAAACCCTATAACCATGAACGATCACATCAATCACTCATTTTGTATAGGGCTTTTCATTCACAGTCATTTGTTTCGAGCTTCTGTCATGTGTCACACAATATTACTATATCTACGTTATAAGTTATTGGCATATACCAATGATACAAACCAAAGACGTATGACGTAGATATATTAATATTATGTGACACATGACAGAAGCTCGAAACAAATGACAGTTGATGAAAAGCCCTATTTGCTGTCTTTTTCTATAAATCACAAACGTTTGTTACCTATAGAAAAAGATCATCATCATCATTGGCTCGACAGCCCTTTCTGGGTCTTGGCCTGTTCCAGGATTCTTCTCCACTCTGATCTGTTTCGTGCTTTTTTTCTCCAGTTTTTTATTTTTAATGTTTTTATATCATTTTCTATTTGTTCTAAAATAGAAAAAGATAGCAAATACAAAATAAGTGATTGATGTGATCGTTCATGGGTATAGGGCTTTTCATTCACAGTCATTTGTTTCGAGCTTTTGTCATGTGTCACATAATATTAATATATCTACGACATACGTTATTGGTATATACAATAATAGATACAAACCAAAGACATATGACGTAGATATATTAATATTATGTGACACATGACAGAAGCTCGAAACAAATGACAATTGATGAAAAGCCCTATTCTTTCATTTTTCCAACTGTAGATACCGTTGTTCTTCATTATCTACATCAGAGATCTAAGTTGACATTGTTGCCCAATTACAAAAAATTTTTGAATTCATTTTAAGTCCAATATATCACATAATTATTGCGAAGTAGATTATACAAGAAAACAGATTAATATTGAATGCAAATAAATAAAAACATCAGAAATAGAAAACAAGAATTAAGTTATAATCTTAAGTTAAAGTAAATAATAAAAACAATTAAATATAATAAAACAAAATACTTATTAGTTTGTGAAAAAGCTATTTCTTTGTGGCATTTTTGTAATTATTGTAACTATTTTAATGGGGAAATAAGCCAGAATTTACTTGAAAAAATAACTTTATTATGGTTTCTACTTCCACATCGGACGTCGTTGTCAAAATACAAAATGTTTTATTATTTTCTTTATTAAATATTATTTATTATTTATTTAAATATTATTTAATTTATTATTTATTTTATTATTATTATTATATGCATATTATTACCTGTAAATATTTCTTCTGATTGTTAATTGTAAAGGATAGAAAAATTACCATTTATTTTATTTTCTTTTAGAATCAGCTGAGAGAAGTGGTCTACAAAAAACCAGGAAGGAAATGGAATATGTGGCTATGAAAGGCAAAAGAAAGGTTTACAAAGCAAATGTGACACATTTTTTTATAGGAATATCAGTAAATTACATTAAAAAAATGTATGAAAAGATTTTTTGCAATAAAAATGTTTATATTTATCAAGGATGCATTATTTGGTATGGCCACATATCGTCAGTGATGTGACAATACCTCCTATCTGTTTTTTCATGAGATTTGTAAGATAGACTAAAAACTTGTTTGGGCCACCTCCTGTTTTCATATATTTTTTGACTTGTTTTGCAGTAAATTTAACTATCTATTTACTACAAAACAAGCCAGAACTTACGTATGCAACAGGAGGTGACCTTAAAAAATGTTTTTCGTCTCCTGCAAACCTCATGAAAAAAGATATAGGAGGTATTGTCACAGCACTGACGATATATTTCAGAGAATGTCTAAAAAATATACTGTGAATGTTCAAAGAACGTTCGTAGACATTCATGGAATGTTCCAACAAGACATTTAGTCTAAAAAATATACTGTGAATGTCCAAAGAACATTCATGGAATGTTCCAACATTCATGGAATGTCCCAACAAGACATTCAGTCTAAAAATATACTGTGAATGTCCAAAGAACATTCATGGAATGTTCCAACAAGTCATTCAGTCTAAAACATATACTGTGAATGTCCAAAGAACATTCGTAGACATTCATGGAATGTTCCAACAGAACATTCTAAGAATATTTAAAATGCTGACACAGCACATTCCAGGGACTTTCCAGGGACATTCGTGTGCATTTGGGGACATTCCAGGAATGTTTGGAATGTCCTGTGAGTACATTCTAGGAACATTCATGGAATGTTTTGTGTTATTAGGGCTATTATCATCATCATCATTCTCTTTGCCTTATCCCTATGCAGTGTCGGCTTCCCTAATTGCATTTCTCCACACAATTCTATCTTGGGTCATATCAATGTTAATCCCCTTTACCAACATGTCCTGCCTTATCGTCTTCTTTGGTCTTCCTCTCCTACTCCTTCCAGGAATCTGCACTTCAGCTATTCTTCGTATTGGGTGATTAACGTCTCGACGTTGAACATGACCAAACCATCTTAACCTATGCTCTCTCATTTTGGCATCAATTGGTGCCACACCTAGACTTCCCCTAATATACTCATTTCTAATTTTATCCTTCTTTGTCACTCCACTCATCCATCTAAGCATTCTCATTTCCGCCACATGCATTCGTTGTTCCGCTTTCTTTTTCATTGCCCAACATTCAGTTCCGTGCATCATAGCCGGTCTTATGGCTGTTTTATAGAATTTTCCCTTCAGCTTCATTGGAATTTTTCTGTCACACAACACACCACTCGCTTCTTTCCACTTCATCCATCCAGCCCTAATTCTACTGCATGCGTCTCCATCTATTTCTCCATTACTCTCCCAGGCAACCAAACGACGTTTTTATAACGTAGATAACACGTCATAAAAATGACCAATTGACGTGTTTCTATGACGTAGTATCGACGTTGATAATCACGTGTATTTGTCTCATCGATTTGACGTCATAATTGCGACGATTTTAAAACGTCTAAAAGGTGATGTCTTTTATACGTCGGTAATATTCACGTCTTTAATACTTTCAGAAAGTGACCTCTTTCAGATGTTTCAAAATAGGTAGTATAAAAAATAGGTAACATGAAACCTATAGGTCTACGTCTCATGTGTCGATGAAGATACACTACTATTTGTTTAAGATCGTTTGTGCATTAGAAGTAATCTAACATTGATTCTGCATGATTGTACCAGCCCTCGCATTATAGAATTTTCACTATGTATATAAGTATACCTACTTAGTGTGTCAAAACTGAAAAAACATACAAACTAATAAATAATTTATTAACAAATTACTCGATAAAAGTCGATAACACATAATTAGTTCATTAACAGAAAATAAACATAACCTCAAACAGTTGTCAAGAAGAATACTGCATTAAACTAACTCACTGAGCAAAAACGAATACAAATCTCTTAATTAACACGTTTCTTCAACTAAATATCTAAACGAAAAGTCTTATTTTATCACACAAGACACAAACCACGTAAACAATAAATGAGAAATTTATTATGAAAATTATTTAACGAAATTGTTTGGAGTAATACAAACAAGCTCCTCCCAATTTTGTGACGTCAGACTTAAACTGTCTGAAAAGAAAACGTTTTTTAAACGTTACTTTAACGTCATTAATCTTACGTATTTAAAGTCACCTACAAAAGACGTCTATATGACGTAATTTTCAAATACGTGTATATATTCAACCAAAACTGACGTTTCCTCGACGTTATATGACGTCAGTTGGTTGCCTGGGCTGTAATACCGATCCTAGGTACTTAAAACTATTGCTTTTCACAATCATTTCACCTATTATATTATATTTTACTTTATTCTATACTATATATCTATTCTAATCTATCTATATATTTCATTTAATCTGTTACATTCTACTTTATTCTGTTTTAAATCAAATACTTTATTAGTAAGTATTATATCTACATATATATTACATCTATTCTATTATATTCTACTCTATTCTATTTCAAGTTTATACTATACTATATATCTATTCTAATCTATCTCCCTATTTTATTTATTTTATTAATCTGTTCTATTCTATTCTGTTTCAAATCAAACACTTTACTCAAACAAAGAAACAAACGACATTCAAAAGCTTCTAATAAAAAAATCATTGCATTGGTACTACTGAAAATATTGACATTTTTACAACATTTATTCCAAGTTCCTTCAATTTTTTTGAGGACAAGAAAATTTTGCTTTCAAGAAATTAGCGTCATAAAGTTAGCGAAACGGTTTTTTCAAAGTCGTTATTTTGACTTCTACCATAGCTCAAAAAATTGCACCTCGTTTGCGGATAATTGCACCATTCAAAATTTCATTTGCGGAGTTTCCGTTTTCGAGATATAAGCAAATCAAAAGTGGAGATTTCGGCGCAGCGCTAAAAATAAATGTCGATTTTCAGGGTATAAAATGCCGTAAAGTCACTAAATAACCATATCAAAAAATTGCACCTCGTTTGCGGATTATGAATAAACTGGTTTTAATTGAAAATTGAGAAAATTGAAAATGTTATAAAGGAAAAACGATTTTAATGTTGGTTGCCTATACTGTAGGGCCAGAATAATTTTCACTTTTTATAAACCTAAACTGTAAGGCTAAAAGTAGTATGTACCATAATCAAAATAACTCCTCCTGACTTAAAGGTAATCCCTGCTTTGAAATTTCATTTGGGGATTTTCCGTTTTCGAGATATAACCAAATAAAAAGTTGAGATTTCGAATAAATTTTCATTTTCTGGGTATAAAAAGCCGTAAAATTGCTAAATAATCATATCACCTAATTGCTCCTCGTTTGCGGAGTATAAATAAACTGGCTTTAATTGAAAATAATGAAAATTGAAAATTTTATAAAGAAAAACGATATTAACGACGGTTGTGGTTGCCTACACTGTAGGGGCAATGCAAAGGAATTATTATTCGTAGTAGTGATGTTGATTATAGTTACTTTCGAGGATTCGTTACAAATCGTTACTTTTGTATAAAGTAATCATTTACAGTTACAGTATTCGTTACTTTGGATTACTATGATTACTTTTGAATTTGAGTACCGGTAATCATATCGAGAATCGTATTTCTCAGTAGGTAGATATTTTGTATAGGTATTTCGATATAACAACGACCTTCACCGATCTGTTTAAGGGATAAATCGTTACTTTTGTATAAAGTAATCATTTACAGTATTCGTTACTTTGATTACTATATGATTACTTTTGTTACTTTTGTATTCGAGTACCGATAATCATATCGAGAATCGTATTTCTCAGTAGGAAGGTATTTTGTATAGGTATTCTGTCACACCCTTAAAACGCTTCATACCGATAACGATATTCCATAACACTCGTAAAATACCGGTCCCGTCCGTTACTCGCTAGGATACGATTGGTATTTTTTTTATAGAAAGTAATCAAGTGCACTGGTTGTACATACAATAGTCGTTACCCGCTCTGATACGATTGGTACAAAGTAACGAAGTAATCAGAGTAATCAAAGTTACGATTTGCCTCTCTGTATAGTAATCGGTACTTTCGGTATTCGTAAGTAACGAGTACTTTGTAACGAATAGTTACTTTTTCAACATCACTATATACACCATGGCCCACGGTTATTAGACTTTATTACGGTTGTCTTGTCCGACGGTGGTGGGGAGACTTGTATTCTTGACTTTACGTCACAAGAGTTTACATTCCCATATTTTTAAATGATTTTAGGTCATTGAATGTGTGTTATTGTGTGTATTATTTGTGTTATTATGAAATAATTAGACAAATAGTACACATTTTATCTTATACCGGGTGGTGAATCGTAAAATGGGCCATAGGAAACTCAATGTAAAATTCTGAATTGTTGAATTCCTGTTTCCCTAATTATTTTACATCAAAAGTCATGAGAGAATACTTGTAGAGAATTAAAATCTGTATTAAAATCAAAAGTTAAAATTGTTCTACGATTTAAATGCATTCCAAAATTTTGAAAAATATGATACATTTGCCACAATAGGTATGCGTGTAAAAGTAAGGCCACAGGTTACTATTTAACTAATAGTGCTCACACCATTGACTGAATAAAAAAATATTTATTATTAATCCTTTCTCCGCAACTGAGGGTATCTTATCAACTGTATTGTTTTTAAACAATAGATGATAAAATAAAAATATTGACAGTTTAAAAATGTGAACATTATTGCATTGTGTGTGGCCTAAGTTTGGGCTGAAAACTAAAATGTATTACATTTTTACAAAATTTTGGAATATGTTTAATTACGTAGACCAATTTTAACAGTTATTTCCAATATAGATTTCAATCCTCTATAAATAGTTTCTAATGTCTTTTGATGTACAATAATTATTAGGGAAGCTGGAATTCAACAGTTCAGAATTTTACATTGAGTTAATGCAAAATTTTGACGCATGTCAAAATTCTCAATGTGTTTTAATTGTATTCATTTTTTTCGAATCCTGAGAAAACTAATAAATATTTTTTAAAAATTTAAACTCAGAATGAAAGACTACATTATTACCGAGGGCTGAAAGTCCCTGAAAACTTCTATAATGTTTATTTTAATAAGTTACAGGGCTGAAAATAAAAGAGAAGTGTGATATTTAATTTCAAATATTTTATTCAATAGAATCTGCTTGTTTATTCTAAGGGGCTTTCCGCCCTCGGTAATAATGCAATCTTGCATCCTGCGTTTAAATTTTTCTAAAATACTTGGTTTTCTCAGGATTCGAAAAAAATCATATTACGATTCAAATGACAGTAAACTCTCGTGACGTAATCTCACCCTTAATGTTCATTGGTTAGTCGATTTAGGCAACCGTAGTAATGTCTAAGAACCGTGACCATGGCCAGAATAATTTTCACTTTTAACTTAACACATTTAATTTCTCCTGGTTTGTAAACGTGTACGCAAATAAAAAAGTTGTCTATTCGGTTGACTTACAACGGTTAGGGATTAATAAAGAAACAAACGAATCGGCATGCGGCAGGTCGATTGTAATATTTTAGGCCGATGCCACATTATGCGTTTTAAACGGATGCGGTGAAAACGCATCCGTTTCCAACGCAACCGGACCGACCTGTCACACTATGCGTTTAGTCTGGTGCAGGTAGTAAGCGCGTACCGATGACTCAAAACGCATCCGCTTCCAACGCAACCGGACCGATCTGTCACACTATGCGTTTTCACCGGATGCGTCGGAAACGCATCCGGTCAAAACGCATAATGTGGCATCGGCCTTAGGTATACCAGTTAAGCGTAGATCTCGGGTGCGTAGAGGGTCAATATCTATTTAATTATTAAATTTTTAGTAATTTTTTGATTAAAATATAATAAACAAGATAACTTAAGGAAAAATAATAAGATGGATAATAAAATTCAATGCACCCTTGTTAGAAATACCTTTTTTAGCAAAAACTTAATATGTACTAAATTAGAAGAGACTTCCTTGAATAAAAGAACAATTAGGATTCACCCGCAAGTAATATTTTAAATACGAAAAAATATATAGATTAGTGCCGATTCGATATGCGTTCTAGAGCAGAGTAGCTAATTCGTTATGTGGTCTAGCATCATCATCAGTAGCTCGACAACCCTTTTTGGGTCCTGGCTTATTCTAAGAATTTCCTTCATTCTGTTCTGTTCCTTGCTTTGTTCTTCCAGTGGGTAATCTCAAGTGTTTTCAGATCTTGTTCCATGTATCTAAGTTTGGGTCTTCCCTTTGACCTTCTCCCTACTGGTGTTTGCCTCATTATATGTTTTGGTGTTTCGGTCTCCAACATCCGTTCAACATGGCCTATCCAGCGCAGACGTCCGATCTTTATGGATGTTATGACGTCAGATTCGTTGTATTCTGCGTATAGTTCAAAATTATATCTTCTGCACCATAAGTCATTTTCTTTCACTTCCTTATACAGGGTGTCTGCGTAACTGGAACCATATGGGAAACTTTTTTAATATCAATTTTACGAAAAAAAGTCATTCTTTATAAAATGCTCTGAATAGTCTAAAACCTAAGATGCAATCATCAGATATCAAATTTTGTCAACAGTATACGAGGTATGTCAAAAACTATGAATTTCGCTCAAGAGCAAACTACCTTTATGTTTCAAAATATCACAAAATTTTATTATGAAAAGTTATTGGTAATTAAAAACCATATTCAAATATGCAATAACATCCTTCTACTTGAAAAAAAAATTCTGAAATTTTCCTAAATTACCGATTCCGAACATCATTTTTATTTATTAGACATGTAATAACTCTTTTATTAATAATTTCAGGAAAAAAAGTATTCTTCATAAAAATCTGTGCATGGTCTAAACTTCAAGATGCAACCATCAGTTATCCAAGTTTGTTAATTTTATACGAGGTGTGTCAAATAATATGAATTTAGAAATAATTTAGAAATTCTTTCTTTCTTTGACACACCTCGTATAAAATTAACAAACTTGTTACTGATGGTTGCATCTTGAGGTTTAGACCATGCACAGATTTTTATGAAGAATAACTTTTTTCCTAAAATTATTAATAAAAGTGTTATTACATGTGTAATAAATAAAAATGATGTTCGGATTCGGTAATTTAGGAAAATTTCAGAATTTTTTTTTCAAGTAGAAATATTGCAAATTTGAATATAGTTTTTAATTATAAATAACTTTTCATAATAAATTTTTTTGATATTTTGAAATATAAAGGTACTTTTTGCTCTTAAGCGAAATTCATATTTTTTGACATACCTCGTATACTGTTGACAAAATTTGATATCTGATGATTGCATCTTAGGTTTTAGACTGGGCAGAGCACTTTATAAAGAATGACTTTTTTTCGTAAAATTGATATTAAAAAAGTTTCCCATATGGTTCCAAGTTACGCAGACACCCTGTATATGTGTCTGAGGATTTTTCGTTCAAACGTACCTAATAAGTTCTCATCCCTTTTCGACAGTGTCCATGTCTCTGATCCATATATAAGGACCGGTTTTATCAGGGTTTTGTATATTTTGCATTTGGTTTTTCTCGTGATGTTGTTAGATCCTAGATGTTTAATTAGTCCATTATATGGTCTCTCACAGAGTAGTTATTTCGATATGCGGCCACCACTAAATAATGTTAATGCATTTAGTAAATTTTGCATCTACTCGTATATACAGTAGCATAGCCACCTTTACTTAACAAGCCATGAAGTTGAAACTTGGCAACATCTATTGGTAGACCGATTAATTCTGACAGTTCTCATTTGTTTTTAAATAATTTTCACTGTATTTACAGAGAAACTGAAATATTTTACAATATTTCGTGCTCCAAATTATAAAGAACATTAAAAGGTATGTTATTAAGATGATTTTAGTTTAATATAATATATTTTTATGTAAACTTGCGGGCATATAGAAAACCGTCCACTTAAAAATTTTGTCATTTTTAATGTCTTAATATTTCCTAAACCTGTTGCTAGATTTAAGTGATTTTTTAAATATGTTATAGCCTAATTCTTAAACAATACCGCTGTAATAATATTGTTGCTAACGAGTTAAATTTTTATGGTGTACAGGGCATTTATAAAATACTGAAATTAAAACCCAACTATAGCCTCTGGTTTTCTTAACATTCTGTTTTTTTGATTAATTCGCTTATGTTTAACAACTAGATTTGTTCTTTATCAATTCAGTGTGTTTCTAAATAAGTGCTACAAACTTTAAGGGGAAAGGAACAATATGCAAAATTTTGACGCCTGTATTTTAAATGTAATTATTTTTTTCGAATTCTGAGAAAACTAATAAGTATTTTTGAAAAATTTAAACGCAGAATAAAAGATTACTTTATTACCGAAGGCCGAAAGTCCCTTAGAATGAGTAAAAAGTTTTTTTAATGACATATTTGAAACTAAAAATTACACTAAATGTTCTGAGTTTTTCACCCCTGCAACTTATTAAAATAAACATAGAAGTTTTCAGGAACTTTAGGCCCTCGGTCCTAACGTAATCTTTCACTCTGCGTTTAAATTTTTGAAAAATACTTATTAGTTTTCTTAGGATTCGAAAAAAATGAATCCCGTTTATATTCTTGTTATTGGTTTTTTTTTGTATAATAAACGTTACTTACAAGCAATTACTTTTAATATTATTTTGTATAAACTTCTAATTAATAATATTTTCTTGTTCGACTCAAAAAATACTATAAATTTTACCAGAATTTGTACTTTAAAATCGTAGTTTCGAAAGCGGTAGTCCGAAAGTCAGACTACCGACGTCATCAATTGCGACGTTGCCTTTTTCTCTTCATGGCTTGTAAAGTAAAGGTGGCTATGACAGTAGGGTGCAAATGAAAGGAATAAATTTGTTATTTCGTAAACCGATGACATTAGGGAAAATCCCGAAAGAGGCCGATTTTTGTTTTTAAATTATATTTTGGCATACATATCATACTAGTATCGTCATCCATCTGGGTGTGATGACGTAATCGATGATTTTTTTAAATGAGAATAGGGGGAATTTGGTGACATCGGCAGAACAAGTTTATGGCAAGTCCTACATAACATAGGATTCAAATTTAAAAAAGAGGATAACAGAAAAGCTCTTTGTGAAAGAAGTTATGTTGTACACAAGAGAATTGAGTTTCTGAGAAAATATAACAAATTTAAAGAAAAAGAGTCAACTTTTGTATATTTAGACGAAACATGGATATTTTCTAAGGGTGCTACCAAGAGAATATGGTAAGATGACAACATAAAATCGATCAAGCATACTAGTGGAGAAGGGAAGCGACATATAATTCTGCACGCGGGAGGGAAGACAGGATATATAAAAGGTGCTAATTTAATATTTTCGTCTACATAAAAAACAGTGACTATCATGACAATATGAACACGGAAATGTTTGTGAAATAGTTGCGTGAAAAACTTCTTCCCGGATTAAGTGAGCCCAGCGTAATTATTTTATACAATGCGCCTTTACCATTCAAAAATACTAAACAAAAGTCCAGCAAATTCGTGGAATGTAGATAAAATTAAAGAATGGCTAAAAAATGAACGCATATCTATTCCACAGCTTATATTAAAGTCTGAGTTGTTACGTTTGGCAAAAGAACATGCGAAACCAAAAATCTTTCTGGTGGTTCAAGTTATTGAAAGTTACGGGCATCAAGTTTTACATCTTCCACCACACCACTGCCAGTTTAATCCCATCGAAAATATATGGGGAACAGCAAAACAATATTACGACAACCATATTATGGTCCTAGTGGTTATACTGACGAAGCGGTTTTTGAAACTTGGCGAGAAGCACTTTCAATTGCAACTCCAGAAGTATGGCGGAACTATATATCCAAGTGCGAAAAATTAATTAAGGATTGGTGGATTCGTGAAAATAAAATTAACGAAATAAACCCAATCATAATAACAATCAACGGTGACCCCAGCGATGAAGATGATAGTGTGAACAATAAAGACTAAATCATTTTAGTAAAAAAAAATTGGTACGTATATTGACTAAAGTTGGATTTATAGTTTGACGTAGCGTAGACGTAGACGCAACGTAGACGTAAGAAACGGACTGGAAACGGAAGAAAATATTATGTCAATTTATAGATCGACGTAGCGGAATTTTTGCGCATGAGTAGAAAGAGTAAACAATGACTTAATTCTAATTCAACAACATAGCCTATAAATTATACGAACAGTAAACAAACTTTGTGTTTATTTATTTATACTGATACTATTATTTATTATAATATTTAGGTATCTGTTTTGTGTGTTACATGGATTAGGAAATAAACGAAAGTATACTCTTTGGTGCCGCATATGCCGTGGGATTTCCAACTATTTTGTTTCATTTCCTGGTCTTTAAATGTTTATTGGATTTACCTATCGTATAATATGTATGGATAACCACGAATTAGGCTAATAAACAACTCATATTTATCTGAAATATTGAAATGACTCTATGATATATTTTTATTAAATTAATAACTTAACATCCATTGTATTAACAAATAATTAACAAAATTCGAATATGTTGACAATCAACTTTTTACACAACACAAGGAATGAGGGGGCGGGGCGGGTCCACTTTGAGTGACAGAACAAAATTCTGCCTTATGATTGGCCAGACGGAAGAAACGCACTGTAAAAGATGAAAGTTGGTCATCTCTTATGTTACGTTACGTTTCTCTTACGTTCCGTCAGGCGCTTGCGTTCATCTATAAACACGAGTACACAAAATTCGGTGTTGATCTTTTCCAGTGCGTCTCCGTTGCGTCTACGTCTACGCTACGTCAAACTATAAATCCAACTTTAATAATATTTAGGAGTTTACTTGAATATTTGATGTTTATATGATGCCCTGCTGTAGGATTTCCGGATTCTTTTCAAGGCGTGATCATTTTAGTAAGTGTGATTTGTTTGAAATTGAAACTATTTGTAGATATTGTAGTTACATACATATTACAATATTGTTTTTAATAATTTTTATTTACGGGGAAAATACCCCACATAAAAACTATTAAATATACATAACTAACAAAAAAAACTTATTGACTATAGGCTGCATTGCGGCTGCTTTAATATATCACTTAAATTGATTGTGACTTTATATAAAACCATTTTAGAGATTAAATTAAAACATCAACAATACAGCAACGTTTAGCCTTCTACCTTTTATAAGTTAAAATTTGTTTTATTTTTATTATATGGATATTCATGCAACAATTAAAATTAGGTATACTGATTTTTTGCTACGGGTAATGGTAATGAACTGTTGTAAAGAATCATGAAATTATATCGTTTAGGCTTGTGAGGCTAAAATTTTAAAATATTTGATTTATATAAGAACATCCCCTCAAATAAAAAATGACTGCGCCAATGTGTAAATAGTCAAACTACAGCGGACCAGTCAATTCGTTCATTTCTTTCTTAATCCGTGACCGGTGTAAGCCTACCGAATAGACAACTTTTTTATTTGCGTACACGTTAGCGTGTACGTAGACACAGCGGATTTTTAGTTAAGTTAAAACCAGGTTTATTCATAATCCTCAAACCAGGAGAAATTAAATGTGTTAAGTTAAAAGTGAAAATTATTCTGGCCATGGTGTATATAGTGATGTTGAAAAAGTAACTATTCGTTACAAAGCACTCGTTACTTACGAATACCGAAAGTACCGATTACTATACAGAGAGGCAAATCGTAACTTTGATTACTCTGATTACTTCGTTACTTTGTACCAATCGTATCAGAGCGGGTAACGACTATTGTATGTACAACCAGTACACTTGATTACTTTCTATAAAAAAAATACCAATCGTATCCTAGCGAGTAACGGACGGGACCGGTATTTTACGAGTGTTATGGAATATCGTTATCGGTATGAAGCGTTTTAAGGGTGTGACAGAATACCTATACAAAATACCTTCCTACTGAGAAATACGATTCTCGATATGATTATCGGTACTCGAATACAAAAGTAACAAAAGTAATCATATAGTAATCAAAGTAACGAATACTGTAAATGATTACTTTATACAAAAGTAACGATTTATCCCTTAAACAGATCGGTGAAGGTCGTTGTTATATCGAAATACCTATACAAAATATCTACCTACTGAGAAATACGATTCTCGATATGATTACCGGTACTCAAATACAAAAGTAATCATAGTAATCCAAAGTAACGAATACTGTAACTGTAAATGATTACTTTATACAAAAGTAACGATTTGTAACGAATCCTCGAAAGTAACTATAATCAACATCACTACTACGAATAATAATTCCTTTGCATTGCCCCTACAGTGTAGGCAACCACAACCGTCGTTAATATCGTTTTTCTTTATAAAATTTTCAATTTTCATTATTTTCAATTAAAGCCAGTTTATTTATACTCCGCAAACGAGGAGCAATTAGGTGATATAATTATTTAGCAATTTTACGGCTTTTTATACCCAGAAAATGAAAATTTATTCGAAATCTCAACTTTTTATTTGGTTATATCTCGAAAACGGAAAATCCCCAAATGAAATTTCAAAGCAGGGATTACCTTTAAGTCAGGAGGAGTTATTTTGATTATGGTACATACTACTTTTAGCCTTACAGTTTAGGTTTATAAAAAGTGAAAATTATTCTGGCCCTACAGTATAGGCAACCAACATTAAAATCGTTTTTCCTTTATAACATTTTCAATTTTCTCAATTTTCAATTAAAACCAGTTTATTCATAATCCGCAAACGAGGTGCAATTTTTTGATATGGTTATTTAGTGACTTTACGGCATTTTATACCCTGAAAATCGACATTTATTTTTAGCGCTGCGCCGAAATCTCCACTTTTGATTTGCTTATATCTCGAAAACGGAAACTCCGCAAATGAAATTTTGAATGGTGCAATTATCCGCAAACGAGGTGCAATTTTTTGAGCTATGGTAGAAGTCAAAATAACGACTTTGAAAAAACCGTTTCGCTAACTTTATGACGCTCAAGAAATTCACGAATTTATTGACGTCAAGTTAATAACGAACAAATATGGATGTCAAATTGTGCTTTGAGAACACGTCAAATTTGGCCTTGAATAACTTGGTCAATTTATTGTTCAATTTATTGTTGATGTAAAGTCCACTTTACATCAACAATAAATTGGACAAGAAATTGACCAAGTTATTCAAGGCCAAATTTGACGTGTAAAAGCACACTTTGACATCTAAGTTTGTTCGTTATAAACTTCACGTGAAGAAATTGACGAAAAAGAAAATTGTTCTATTTTTTCATTTTATTTGGCGTGAATTCAGTGTCACCAACCTGTGTCCATTTGGCGGGAAGTGGAAGTAGAGCTTTTTGATTATTATTATTTGTTGAGGTTGAGTCTTTCATGTTCATGACAACCTAAAAATTTTGATTGGAAAATGCATACAGGGTGATCAACTTCTGTGACAAAGTCCAATATATCTGTTATTATACAATATATGAAAAAACGTTGTTAATAAAAGTTATAGACACCTTTAATGTACACATTTTAAAATTAGTGAGAAATATACAGGGTCCTCTATAACACGGTGGCAAACCAAAGTTATGTTTTTTTAAATGAAACACCCTGTATTTTATTCAAAATCTGGTTTCTTTACATTTTTCTAATTCTAGAAATATAGCACTTGTCTAGGATTATACTGAGTGTTTTAAAGTTACGAGCACTTTTATTAAAAAATCATACTGATTTGATCGCCCTGTATGTTTCTAACGGTGTAATATAAACTTATTTTTTTAATGCTTTTGACTGTCAATATTAAAGTAGTTTTGCAACAATGTACAATTTTTTTATAACTACACAAATTGTATACAGGGTAAGTCAAAATTTAAATACAAGATTTTCTTCATAATTTTAAATGGAACACCCTGTATTTTATATTATTATCGAAAAGTTCTATCACTATACTTACATATCTTTTGAATATTCCCTATACCTAAAGTTATTAGTTTTTGAGATATTTTAGTTTTATTGTTGATAGCAACATGTATTACTTAGTTATTAATAACAATACTTTAATTTATCAAAATTTATTAAAAAAACTAAATTAAATAAAAAAAAATGTTCATCGTACCTCTTATGTTATAAAATGTGTTCAAAATGACCTCCCATAACGTCTACACAAGCCTGGAGACGAGTTTAAAAAGACCTACAGATGTTTGTAAGCATTTGTTGTGTGACACTTTGAAAGGCGTTTTGAATCCTTACTCTCATATCATCAACTATTGTTGGAGGTGCCCTATAGACTACGTCTTTAATATAACCCCAAAAAAAGAAGTCACCTTCGTTTAATTCTGGTGATCTGGGTGGCCAGTGAACTGGCCCATCTCTTCCTATCCATCTTTCAGGAAATAGATCATCGTTGAGAAGTGCGTTGTGGTGAGTAGGGGCTCATATGTTGGCGGATGTTTAATGGTACATTTTCAAGTAGAATAGGTAAATGATTCACTAGAAAATTTAAATAAACCTCACCATTTACCGATTCCTCATAGAGAGAAGAACCTATAACGTAATTGCCTCTGATTCCACCCCAAACATTTAAGGACCATCTTGTTTGACTATGTGTCTGAGCACAGTACGGATTGGTTGTGGAATAATAATGAAAATTGTGTCTGTTTACACTACCATTTTTGTGGAATGTTGCCTCGTCCCCCCAAAAAAAAGGACAAACTCAAAAAAATCTCAGTATAACTATTTGTTTTTGTGACCATTGACAAAATTGTACCCTTTTGTATATGATATGGGTGCATGTTGTTTTTCTTGACTATGTTCTGGATAGATCCATAGCTTATATCTTGCTCTCTTGTAATATTTTGAATACTTGTATGAGGATTTTCTGTAACAGGCAGTAAAACATTTAATTAATTTTCATTCGCAATAATGAATTTTGTTTTTTTCTTTGCTTCATAAACAGAGCCAGTACGATTAAACCTGTCTAATAAGTTGTCAAATGCTATTTTATTTGGTTGCTGACGCTATGGACACCATTCCTTATAAATTCTTGTGGCAACTAATGAGTTTTTGAAACACTCCTAAAAACCCTATCATGTCTGTCATTTTTTCACGACTAAAATTCATTGTTGGGTAACAATTATAACCATATGGCAAACAATTATAATCAATAACAAAAGTAAAAACGTACAGATATTTAAAATCTTACATCTGACAGTTCTTGTGTCAATTATTTCAAAGCCACCTTAAACAAAAACTTCCAGCAATTTATAGTTTCCATTTCTTCGCGGAAAATTAATATCATTTTGTTAGTAAATATAAAATTGTCGTTATTGTATATAATTTACCATAAAATTGGAGAAAAAATGAAATGCAGTCTAATTTTAATTATCATTACCAAAGTCATTGGAGGTTTCTCATATTATGGGTAATTAATTTACTGTAATAAACGTATCTATGAGTTATCGACAATAAAACTAAAATATCTCGAAAACTAATAACTTTAGGTATAGGGAATATTTAAAAGATATGCAAGTATAATGAAAGAACTTTTCGATGGTAATATAAAATACAGGGTGTTCCATTTAAAAATATGAAGAAAATCTTTTATTTGCATTTTGACTTACCCTGTATACAATTTGTGTAGTGATAAAAAAATTGCACGTTGTTGCAAAACTACTTTAATATGGACAGTCAACAGCAGCAAAAAAATAAGTTTATATTATACTGTTAGAGTCATACAGGGCGATCAAATCAGTATGATTTTTTGATAAAAGTGCTCATAACTTTGAAACACTCAGTATAACCCTAGACAAGTGCTATATCTTTTTAATCAGAAAAATGTAGAGAAACCAGATTTTGAATAAAATACAGGGTGTTCCATTTAAAAAAACATAACTTTAGTTTGGCACCGTGTTATGGAGGACCCTGTATATTTCTTACTAATTTTAAAATGTGTACATTAAAGGTATCTATAACTTTCATTAACAACTTTTTTTAATATATTTTATAATAACAGATATATTGGACTTTGTCACAGAAGTTGATCACCCTGTATAAGATAAGGGGGTGGAAAAATGGAAATTAGTGGCTTTTTTTGCAGTTCTGTCTGTTAGTTTTGCGTTTTGCTCTGGCTGGGTCTCTTTTGTTTAAACAATTATGTAAGTATTATAAAAACGTTTTCAATTTTCTGTATTCTTTAGGAAACGAATTATTTATGCATATTATTACCTGTAAATAGTAGCACCTATTTCTTTTGATTTTTAATTGTAAAGAATAGAAAAATTACCATTCATTTTAATTTTTTAGAATCAGCTGAAAGTGGTCTACAAAAAACCAGGAAGGAAACGTATTATAGCCTTGTTGTGGCTATGAAAGGCAAAAGAAAGATACCTATAAAAAGTGTATTGACTAGTTGGAAGAAACTCCACATTGTCGATGCATAATAAGATATTACTTTATAAACAAATATCAAGACCTAGGAATGGAACCTGGATAATATAGTCATCAAGAAGATAGCAGGAAGTCATGAGCAACAACAACTTCATAAGTATGAGAATATTGAGGAAATCCAGCTCCTCATATCTACTACTGGACAAACTAGAAGATTGAAGAGGACAAAGCCTTTTGAACTAGTTTGAGTGATAGTGAAAAGCAGAGCGTAGTGCTTGTGTGCCTGTGTATGTTAGAATAGTGCACGATCTTGTTAGATTAGATAAGAGACGCTATGGGGTAAGCTCTTCATTTTAAGGAACAGTAGTAATTTAGGTTAAATTAAAATTGCTCATTGGTCAGTTATGACCAGATTGTAATTCTCTGATGTTTGGCAAAAAGGGCTTAAGTCAGAATTGCACATCAATAATGTTTTGATGATTTCTGGACCATAAAAAAAGTGTTGCAGACTTAAACTGTATGTACCAATAAAAAGAGCCGATTTTTCTGGTCCAGAAATCATCAAAACATTATCGATGTGCAATTCTGACTCAAGCCCTTTTTCCCAAACATCAGAGAATTGGAATGTACAATTCAATACAAATGAATCATCATCGTAGTGATGATTATGGAAAAAATATATGACAAGATTTTGTGCAATAAAAATGTTTATATTTATCAAGGATGTATTATTTGGTATGGCCACATATACTTCTGGTATATCGTCGGTGATGTGACAATACCTCCTATCTGCTTTTTCATGAATTTTGTAGGAGACGAAAAACCATTTTTAGGGTCATCTCTGTTTTCACATGTAAATTTTGACATGTTTTGTAGTAAATAGATAATTGAATTTACTACAAAACATGTCAAAAAATATCATATGAAAACAGGAGGTGACTGTAAAAAAAGTTTTTAGTCTCTCTTACAAAACGGTTAACAGAGGTGACAGTTAATAGAGAGACAGATAATCAAGGTTCCACTGTATAGTAAAATTTGGACACCCGACACCCCATACAAATTTTATGGGGGTTTTGTTCGTTTAAACCCCCCCAAACTTTTGTGTAAGTTACAATTGAATTATTATTGTGGTACTATTAAACACAATGTTTTTAAAACTTTTTTGCCTCTTAGTACTTTTTTGAAGTCAGTTTTTATCGTGATATTTTGAATATTTGTCAAATCCACCACATATTTGTATATGGTTAAGTACGATTGTAGAGACTAATAATATGAAAATTTATTTATGATTTACATTTTTAGGTATATTTTGAACCATTTTAAAAAGAAGCCATATCTTGATAAAAAGAGCTTTATCGAAAAAATAGAAAGAGGTAAAAAAGTTTTAAAAACACAGTGTTTAACTAATGGTACCACAGAAATAATTTAATTGGAACGTACCCAAAAGTTTGGGGGGGTTAAAAGGAACAAAACCCCCATAAAATTTTTATGGGGTGCACAAATTTCACTATAATTTTTCTTTAAGATGTTACTGCAATAATATTGCTTCATGTCCATTTTCAATAAAAAATCTTTAATAGTTTTCGATATATTCGAAAAAATCAATTTTTATTTTGTATCTTCAAAGGGCTGTAACTTTTTTTGTGTGCATATTTGTACTAAGGTAAGTTAGGTTCATTCAAATTATTTTTGGTCCCAGAATATGTGATTTAATTTACGACCAATCTTTTCGGGACACCCTGTATAATAAATGGGATTAGCTGGCTTAAAAATTCATAATCTACGTTCTGTAGAAAATATCCAGTTTTTGGTTTCTTTTTAACTAGATCTTAATATCTAACCAAGCATTTTAAGACCTTTTTATTAATTTTTCGATGATATATTTGTGTTTTTAGTTTGTTCAAAATATTCTAGATGATTGTACACTATAATAGATAGCCAACTAAATAAACACAAAAATTTTATTTTTGTTACAGCCTGTATATAAGTTTACCTATATATACAGTGCATTACGCACCACCTTAAAAATTGGGCATTTTTGATGTCTCGAATTTCCTAAACCTGTTGTCCCATCTAAGTGATTTTTTATAATAATATAGCCTGAGGCTATAGGTTACTGCCTTATGCTTGTCATGCACGGGGAGCTATACTGTAATATATATTATATCACATCGCTCTCTATAGTAATGAGTGAGCCTGCACATACGGAACCATTAGTTCCCTGTCTGCAGGCTCACTCATTACTATAGAGAGCGATATGATATAATATACATATATTACAGTATAGCTCCCAGTGCATGACAAGCTTAAGGATGTAACCTATAGCCTAGGCTATATTATAAAAAAATCACTCAGATGGGACAACAGGTTTAGAAAATTCGAGACATCAAAAATGCCCTATTTTTAAGGTGGTGCGTTAATTTCTTGGAGAAGTGTATTGTAATTTAATGTAAATAATGTAATATCCAATAATTGTAATTTAATATAAGATGTAATATAAGTTCCTTAAAAATTTATTTTTTATTTCCCACCATACATTCTCCACAGGTCTAAATATCGATGCTAGACGTCCACCGGAGGCCCTCTCAGGACGTTAGATGGACGTTCGGCAGCAAGACATTGGACCAAACTGGGACGTCCTATGAAGGTCCAATTGACGTTCACTGAACGTCCCCTCGGACGTTAGGTGGACGTCCATTGGACGTTTGGCAACGTGGCATTTGGACCAAAATAGGACGTCCTGTTAAGGTCCAAAGTACGTCCCTTCGGACCTTAAGTGGACGTCATTTGGACCAAAATAGGACGTTCCTTGGACGAAAACGGACCTCCCTAAAGTCCGTGAAGGACATCCTTGTGCTATTAGGGATGTATATAGTCTCTTTATTCTATTATATTCTACTCTATTTCAAACCTATTCTATATAAGTATCTACACATTACACCTATTATCATCATCATCATTCTCTTTGCCTTATCCCTATGCAGTGTCGGCTTCCCTAATTGCATTTCTCCACACAATTCTATCTTGAGTCATATCAATGTTAATCCCCTTTACCAACATGTCCTGCCTTATCGTCTTCTTTGGTCTTCCTCTCCTACTCCTTCCAGGAATCTGCACTTCAGCTATTCTTCGTATTGGGTGATTAACGTCTCGATGTTGAACATGACCAAACCATCTTAACCTATGCTCTCTCATTTTGGCATCAATTGGTGCCACACCTAGACTTCCCCTAATATACTCATTTCTAATTTTATCCTTCTTTGTCACTCCACTCATCCATCTAAGCATTCTCATTTCCACCACATGCATTCGTTGTTCCGCTTTCTTTTTCACTGCCCAACATTCAGTTCCGTGCATCATAGCCAGTCTTATGGCTGTTTTATAGAATTTTCCCTTCAGCTTCATTGGAATTTTTCTGTCACACAACACACCACTCGCTTCTTTCCACTTCATCCATCCAGCCCTAATTCTACTGCATGCATCTCCATCTATTTCTCCATTACTCTGTAATACCGATAGTAGGTACTTAAAACTATTGCCTTTCACAATCATTTCACCTATTATATTATATTTTACTTTATTCTATACTATATATCTATTCTAATCTATCTATATATTTCATTTAATCTGTTACATTCTACTTTATTCTGTTTTAAATCAAATACTTTATTAGTAAGTATCTACATATATATTACATCTATTCTATTATATTCTACTCTATTCTATTTCAAGTTTATTCTATACTATATATCTATTCTAATCTATCTCTCTATTTTATTAATCTGTTCTATTCTATTCTGTTTCAAATCAAACACTTTACTCAAACAAAGAAACTAAGGACATTCAAAAGCTTCTAATAAAAAAATCATTGCATTGGTACTACTGAAAATATTGACATTTTTACAACATTTATTCCAAGTTCCTTCAATTTTTTTGAGGACAAGAAAATTTTGCTTTCAAGAAATTCACGAATTTATTGACGTCAAGTTAATAACGAACAATTATGGATGTCAAATTGTGCTTTGAGAACACGTCAAATTTGGCCTTGAATAACTTGGTCAATTTATTGTTCAATTTATTGTTGATGTAAAGTGCACTTAAAGTCCACTTAAGAACCGTGGGTAGAGCCATAGCCACCTTTACTTAACAAGCCATGAAGAGAAAAAGGCAACATCGCAATTGATGACGTGCGTAGTCCGACTTTCGGACTACCGCTTTTGAAAACACAATTTTAAAGTAGAAATTCTGGTAAAATTTATAGTATTTTTTGAGTCGAACAAGAAAATATTATTAATTAGAAGTTTGTACAAAATAAAATTAAAAGTACTTCCTTGTAAGTAACGTTTATTATACAAAAAAAACCAATAACAAGAATATACATGGGATTAATTTCTTTCGAATCCTAAGAAAACTAATGAGTATTTTTCAAAAATTTAAACGCAGAATGAAAGATTACGTTAGGACCGAGGGCCGAAAGTCCCTGAAAACTTCTATGTTTATTTTAATAAGTTACAGGGGCGAAAAATTAAGAAAATTTAGTGTGATTTTTAGTTTCAAATATGTCATTCAAATACAACTTTTCATTCATTCTAAGGGACTTTCGGCCTCGGTAATAAAGTAATCTTTCATTCAGCGTTTAAATTTTTCAAAAATACTTATTAGTTTTCTCAGGATTCGAAAAAAATGATTGCATTTAAAATACACTGAAAATTTTGACAGGCGTCAAAATTTTGCATTTTGTTCCTTTCCCTTTAAAGTTTTTCGCACTTATTTAGAAACACCCTGAATTGATAAAGAACAAAAATCTAGTTGTTAAAGTAGCTAACTTTTTTTTATTATCCAACATAAACGAAATAATAAAAAAAAAACAGAATGTTATTAAGAAAACCAGAGTCTATAGTTGGGTTTTAATATATTATTATTATTATACAAAAAAAAACCAATAACAAGAATATGTGTAAAATACTTGATTTTAAATAAATAATATCTTATTTTAAATTATATACAAATATCGCTAGAAATAACTATAACAACAATTTCTCACATGGTTTGATGTGAAGTGTTGGGGTTTAGAATTAACTGCTTAGCAAAAATATTATTACAGTATTGTTAAAGAATCAGGCTATAACATATTAAAAAAATCACTTGAATCGGCCAACAGGTTTATAGTAAATATAAGACATCAAAAATGACAAAAATTTTAAGTGGACGCATTTCGGTGCTACTTCGGTATGCGGTCTACGGCAGAGTTTCTAGTTTGGTATGCGGTCTACCGTCTGATATGCGATCTACGGCAGTTTAGCTGATTCGGCATGCGGTCTACGTACAAAAACAAATTAGAGAAACTATTACAAACTTTTTATTTATTATTTATATTTATACTTTACTTTACTTGTCATACTTGTGCTTTACTTCACACTTCACGTGTTATTCTGTCTAAATCCCGAACCGAGGATTAGCGGCGTGTAATTTGGGTTGCCTATATAAACTTGAATCAACGAAATGGGCCTTGAGTGTTAATTTAAAACGCTGAAAAGACCGTTTAGTGATAATAAAAAGGGTGGGTTGTGATTGCGCGCAGCGGTCAAATACCTCCTGCCCTGCGGTTCTCTCACTCTAATACCCGTAAGTTGGGTTTGGACCGAAGGGTTAGGTCTTCCTCCTTTCAGGCAAAAACCGATATTTACTGCGGTTGCATGATATTTAATATTAAAATAGTATTGGATGTGGTAGAATGTAGACTCTTTGTATAATTACCAATTGAACAGTGAAGCTGTTAGTAATAATAAAATAGTAATGTTTGTAATAGTTTCTCTAATTTGTTTTTGTACGTAGACCGCATGCCGAATCAGCTAAATTGCCGTAGACCACATATTAGACGGTAGACCGCATACCGAAGTGGCACCCGCATTTTTATATGCACGTAAGTTTATATAAAAATATATTATACTATAAAATATAGTATATAAAAATATATTATATTGAACTAAAATCATCTTAATACATACCTTTTAATATTCTTTATAATTTGGAGCACGAAATATTGTAAAATGTTTGAGTTTTTCTGTAAATACAGTGAATATTATTTAAAAACATTTAAAAATAAATGAGAACTGTCAGAATTAACCGGTCTACGCTTAGATGTTGCCAAGTTTCAACTTCATGGCTTGTAAAGTAAAGGTGGCTATGGTAGAGCTAAAGTTCTTATGGAAATCCAACGTTGCCAGTTGATCTTGAGAAAACTGTCATCTGTCATTAGTGTCATTTATGAAAAGTGATTTACACAGTACAAGCTGGGCCTGGATTCCGTGCACTGTAGATATCTACATGTCGCTTTCTATCGATGTCAATTTTCGTAAAAATATTTGAATTTTAGCTTTAATTGAATTATTTTCTAGTTTTGCTAGGTTATACTCTAATTGATGCTGAAGTGAGACTTAGTAAAACAAGAAAATATTTGAATTAAAACTAAAAATTAAAATATATTGTTATAGTATTTTTACTACAAAAACGTTATTACGTAGGTCAAAATTTTTGACGTAAGAGAACTGTCAAAACATTAGAATGTGACTTTTCATTATTGCCGTGTTTATAATAAACATAGCAATAATGAAAAGTCACATTCTAATGTTTTGACAGTTCTCTTACGTCAAAAATTTTGATCTACGTAATAACGTTTTTGTAGTAAAAATACTATATGTATTGTGAGTGATTAAAATTCCGTTATGTATTGTGAGTGATTTATTTTTTATTTTTTGCTTGCCTTGTTTTCTGTTTTGTTGCCCTTGCCAGTGTATTTTATTTTAGTTGCTTTTTGAGTTTTTTATTAAGGGTTTAGGCGCAAATTTTCGGCTCCAATGCTTTTTAAATGCATTAATTTTTTGCGAATACTGAGAAAGCTAATAAATATTTTTGAAAAATTTAAACACAGAATGAAAGATTACATTATTACCGAGGGCTGAAAGTCCCTTAGAATAAACAAATTTTTTTAATGAGATACGTATTTAAAATTAAAAATCACACATTTTCTGTTTTTTTTTTCACGACTGTAACTTATTAAAATAAACATTATGGAAGTTTTCAGGGACTTTCGGCCCTCGGTAATAACGTAATCTTTCATTCTGCCCTAAAATTTTTCAAAAATACTTATTAGTTTTCTCAGAATTAAAAAAAATGAATGCATTTAAAAAGCATTAGAGCTGAAATTTTGCGCCTCCGCCCTTAATGGCATAGACATTAGTCATTCAGTCAGTTGTAATAACAAATATACAATCCTATCCTTAATACAATACAATAATAATAATCCCATACAATACTGGTACAATAAAGGACAATAAAATGGATATCGGATAAGATGTACATTTAGGATAAAAAAAGGATTCAAATCTAAACTGAAATCATAAAAAATTTCATGCTCGCATACAAATCTTATGGAAATGTGCATGTGTCTGACAAGAAATCTATAATTTATATTTTTGTTGTGAGCCCGTAGCCAGCAGACTGGATATTGAATGGTGCATATATATTAAGTTTGATTAAATTTTTATAGAGGCAGTTTAAATGCTGTTAAAACTTAGTGCACCTACATTCAAAAAATATATGATCAAGATCACCCTGTTTTTTGCAATGTTTGCAATTATCGTCTTCAATTACATTTATTTTAAATAAATGAGTTACCTATATGGCTTTTTGAGTTATATTTCAGTTATTAAGAGTAACTAGGTTTTTTATATAAAAAAAATTAGATGAAGTCTAAGATGAAGACGAAATTTAGGATGAAGTCTCTGACAATATTAGAATAGCTCGCTTTGGAAAGAAAAATAAAAATGGGCACCATCCATTTAAAGTGTTCTTATCTTCAACTGAAAATGTTCAGACAGCAGACATGCAGTTCTTAAACATAAACACACTGACCATGCTAAAACCATCTTTATCAGCATTGATCAGACCCCTAATAAAGGGAAGGTACTTGAATCTGTATATCCCTAATAACACAAAACATTCCATGAATGTTCCTAGAATGTACACACAGGACATTGAAAACATTCCTGGAATGTCCCCAAATGCACACGAATGTCCCTGGAAAGTCCCAGGAAAGTGCTGTGTCAGCATTTTAAATATTCTTAGAATGTTCTGTTGGAACATTCCATGAATGTCTACGAATGTTCTTTGGACATTCACAGTCTATTTTTTAGACTGAATGTCTTGTTGGAACATTCCATGAATGTTCTTTGGACATTCACAGTATATTTTTAGACTGAATGTCTTGTTAGAACATTCCATGAATGTCTACGAACGTTCTTTGAACATTCACAGTATATTTTTTAGACATTCACTGAAATATATCGTCAGTAATGTGACAATACCTCCTATATGTTTTTTCATGAGGTTTGCAGGAGACGAAAAACATTTTTTAAGGTCACTTTCTGTTTTCGTACGTATTCTGACTTTTTTGTAGTAAATAGATAGTTGAATTTACTGCAAAACAAGTCAAAAAATATATGAAAACAGGAGGTGGCCGAAACAAGTTTTTAGTCTATCTTACAAATCTCTTGAAAAAAACAGATAGGAGGTATTGTCACATCACTGACGATATGTGGCCATACCAAATAATACATCCTTGATAAATATAAACATTTTTATTGCAAAAAATCTTTACATACATTTTTTAATGTAATTTACTGACATTCCTAAATATTATAAAAAAATGTGTCACATTTGCTTTGTAAACCTTTCTTTTGCTTTTCGTAGCCACATATTCCGTTTCCTTTCTGGTTTTTTGTAGACCACTTCTCTCAGCTGATTCTAAAAGAAAATAAAATAAAAGGTAATTTTTCTATCCTTTACAATTAACAATCAGAAGAAATATTATTTACAGGTAATAATACGCATAAATAATAATAATAAAAAAATAAATATTAAATAATATTTAAATAAATAATAAATAATATTTAATAAATAAAATAATAATAATGAACATTTTGTATTTTGACAACGACATCCGACGTGGAAGTAGAAACCTTAATAAAATTATTTTTTCAAGTAAATTGTGGCTTATTTCCTCATTAGAATAGTTAATTACAAAAAAGCCACAAAGAAATAGATTTTTCACAAACAAATAAGTATTTAGTATTCATTATATTTATTGTTTTTATTATTTACTTTAATGTCCTACTGGTACATTATTTGACAAATAATGACATTTCGAAGTCTGTTAAGTACGATATAACGCCCTTGGGCATTAAATTTAAATAACGACTTAGATACTGTCAAGTTGACAAATATCAACCTAAGTAAAACTATGGTTACCACAATTATGTTACTACTGTTACTGGTAAATGTACTTATTTAAAAACTAATCAATTCAAAATTCATTCAAATTTTTCGCATATAAAGAATAATTTAGTCAGACATTAAACGTTGAAGGCACCACAGGTATTATAATAATAACGCTTTCGGTCAACGTATATCCCTCAGGCCCTTGTTAAAAACACCATTGACCTCAACCGTTATTATCCTTATAATACCCTTGGTACCTTAATAACTGTAACATAAGATTATACCTTAATTCTTGTTTTCTATTTCTGATGTTTTTATTTATTTACATTGAATATTAATATGTTTTGTTGTATAATCTACTTCGCAATAATTATGTGATATATTTGACTTAAAATGAATTCAAAAATTTTTTGCAGTTGGGCAACAATGTCAACTTAGATCTCCGATGTAGATAATGAATTACAACAGTATCTATATTGTACAGACTGTATTATTAATTAGGTTATTTATTTATTTATTTATTGAAATATACATCCACCAGGTATAAACCCATAAAGGTGTACATAAGAAAACTACATACATTGACTGAACACTTGATGACAAAATATAAAATAAAATAAAGAATAACCAAAAATGTTTCTGTTGTTAATACACATACACAATAATAAACAAAGACCTTAATAAAGAAAAATAACATGGCATCAATTCGATAAGCTATTGCGTATTTCGCGTTTAAAGATGTTAAAACCAAGAAAAAAAATGCATATACCTGTGTGACATAAGCTATTGGAACAGCACAGTCTCTTAAACGAACAGATGAAAGTGAAGTTCTGTCAATATCTTTTTCTAAAAAGTGTTTTGAACATACTCCTCTATTAACAAATCTGATCTATACTTCATATCTTCTTCGCAGGATCTTCTGGAAAGCTAAAAATACAAAATATATGCATTACTAAGCATTATTAACAAATTTTAGTTTTAAATAAAAAATATGATTAATGGACTCACAAAATATTATAAAACAGCTTAGAAATTGTTTATTAGTATAGTCGGTTCCCCAAACTCTGACACAACTGGCTAGTGATTTTAGTAGGTAATTTTTTTTGTTTTTGGCCAATTTTACCAAATTGGCAAAATTATTTACTAAAATCACTAGCCAGTTGTGTCTGAGACTCAGTAGTACTGAGACTGAGTTTAGCAAATCGACTATAATATTCTGTGTATTCATTAGTTGGTACTGCATATTATAGTGTGTGGTCTACCATCCTATTTATAAAGGCATACATTAGCAAAAACGCAAAAAGAATTACTTTAGTTTTACAAATCCTATTGTTATTATCTCTATTTACTATTTTAGTTAGGAATAAGCGAAGTTTGTGGCTTATTCACAATTATTATTAAAATAATAAATGGATATGACCAATTATTAACTTATAAAATTAAATAATAATTCTTCTGATTTATGCCTTTTATTCACTTTGTTATATCTAGGTTACTTAAAAGATTTTTTATGAATAGTATTATTAGGGTATTAATAGTATTAATTTATTTTCTGAAATACAGGGCATGCCTTCGTTTACATATTTGCATACTAACCTTTTAATAGGGCTTTTCATTCACAGTCATTTGTTTGGAGCTTCTGTCATAATTGAAACGTTATTCATGCAGATTTTTTTATCTACATTTGTTTCTGCTACTCCAACTGCTTTAAAAACAGGACACCATTTTATTCACTATGTTAATAATACTATTAAAGCTATTATAAAAGTATCCGAATTAAAAAAATATTCTTAAAAAGCACAAAAATAATACAAACAACGATCCACCCACGGCAAAGCAAGGTGAAGGTGGCCAAGATGAAGATGCCAAGATGGCCGAAGCGAGGTCGTTGGTTGGTCGTTTTTAGTCACGTGATGCCCTCTCAAGCGCCATGCACAAAAATATATGCACGGCGAATTTGAAAATGAACGCAAAAGAAATAAATATAAATGCCTCTCTTGGGTTTTGCATAAGTTATAAGTATTTTTTTTATTAACAAAATCGCATTCCAAATTGAATATTCGCGAACAATAATTTTTATTATATTTGTATGTTTATAATTTGTATTAATTGAACTTGGGAAACTCTTTAAATTTGACATATTATTGCACTGTAGGCCTAAAGTGTCACTTAGTTTGTCTGGTATGTTATAAGTAATGTTGTATCTGTTACACGTATGTATTATTTCGCAACTTAAAATATAGGAACATTGGTAGTATGTTCACAGAATGTCTTATGGTAACATTCCAGGAATAATTTAAACAGATGTTCACCGAATGTTCCCTAAATGTCCAGGACATTCAAATATTGATAGAACTTTGGTAGTACATTCCTGGAATGTTGTGTGTTGTTAGGGATAAAATTTGAGCTTTTGTCTCCTCAGGAAGCAGGGGACAGAACCTGTCGATACGGTATTATAATATCCCAAAGGTAATTCAAAAAACCTCTAAGCCACAATGACTTGGGCAAGCTCTCCATTTTTATTGAAAATGGTAGAGGACTTCGGACTAAATTGACAACTCTGACTCTAAATGTTTCTAACAGCTACTTTGATGTGATCATATTTACTGAAACATGGTTAACACCTGATACAAGCGATGCTGAAATTGGTTTATTTAATTACGATATCTACACACAAGACCTGACACAAGAATCCATTAATTTCGACAGTGGAGGTGGTGTGTTAATAGCTGTTAAAGAAGTTTTATCCCATCAGATGTTTCTGCTGGACAGGTGTTTGTTCAAATGAACAACAAAAATCATATTGACACCAAATGAGGATGCTATAATGGTAGATAGACTTTTTTATAAAAAATGAATGCATTGAGAAGAAAATTGAATTAATAAGACTTGCTTCAGCAAATGTAAACATTGAAAGAACTATACAATGGCTAAAATCTTTAAAAATCAAAGTACAAGTTACTTTATTCCTATTAAATAGTTTCCTTATATGAACTGATATAAATATTATTTGAGGTATTGTTAACCTTTTTACAACAATACTTAGTAATGATAAAAATTAATTTATGTGTACAGTAGAACCCTGATTGTCCGTGCTCCTCGGGGTCAGACATGGCATGGATAATTAAAATTTATTTCTTATATAATAATATAATACATATATACATACATATGTACCTACCATAAAAAGATAATAGAAAAAATGAATCTTTCATTACGAGCCCTCTTCTTGGCTTACAGAGTTTCCGTCGAGTGAATTAAGGTGACGCTATTTTGATAAAACCTCAAAAATACAACTTCAGTATTAGAAAACCATAGCACGGATAATCAGGGTTCTACTGTATATATTATCTGAATTCACAGATGATATGAGTGTAGTCAAGTGTGAATATTCTTTTCAAGTAAAAGTACCTATAAGAAATAAAACAATCTTTTAAAACAAGTTTTTTACTTATATAATTGGAATAAAACTGATAATACATACATACATAAGAGTTATTTTTTCATACATATTTAAAGCAACTGATTCATAATTTTTTTCCACAAAGGGTACAGTATTTTCTTTAAAATTGGAATTATACAATTGGTTGACTTTAAGTGGCCAACTTGGGCTTTTATTTTTATCATAAGTAAATAAATGGCAATAAATTGTCCCAGTTACTTGCAGTCACGTCAGCTTTTTTCATGCTTCTCCAGTTTGGTTTAGCATAGCTAAAGATATTTCAACAGAGTTGCTGTAGCTTACTTCAACATTATTTGAGTAAAATAGAGCTAAATCATAATTTAGTACAATATCAGTAGCCCATTTATCAGCAGACTGGTAGGACTTTATTGTTGACTATGTTGTATTATTGTTTTTTAAATTATCCCCACTGTTGTTTGATGTCTGTGGTGCTTAATTTTTTCAAATTTTCCATGGTATGCCTGTAAGCAATAAAAAAGAATTATAAACAAAGTTGCAGTGAAATGGTTCTTTTATCAAACCATTATGTAATCACTTATCGAAAAATATATAGTAATGTGCCAATTATATGTTTGCATTTACCTGAATTTCCAGCTTTACATGTACAATTACATAGGTACAAACATTTTAAATATCAATCATTTCAATTTACAATTAGGTATAATGGTTTTTGGTGGGGTTGTCCTTTCAAATTGCCCATTTGAAGGCACAATCACTGCTGTTTTCCCACTAGATGATAATATTTCACAAGTAATAATACGGTTGGAATCTAAAATTGCTTTTTTTTCTACTAACTACTAAGGTTCTTTTTCTTTTAAAATGTGTTTAAAATATCCTATCAAAAGTACGAGAAATTAAATGTAGCACTCGGCTCCATCAAACACGCATGCGTTGTCTGGTGACAGGCATATGACAGACGTCAGTTTTTTTTATTTTTGTATTTGTATTATTGTTGTATTTATTATTGTTTTTTATCATAGATTAGAGTCCACAAAATATACTGTAAACTGCATATTTAAAATGTAATGAATAATACCCTTATTTAATATAGTTTTAAAGCAAACATAAATCTCCACTTATATTTTTCCCATGACTTTTTCTATCACAGAAGAAATTTATCTTGTTGGTTGTATCGTTGTATTGTGTATTAGAAAACATGACAAAAGTACATAACATTAATAAATGAGAAATAAACAATAATCAAAAATAAAATTGGAGCAGCTAAACACTGTTTAGGCTAATAAGTTTCCCTAGAATTCATCTAAACAGAAAAATGGTATAGATGATACTTTGTTATCAAAACCTAAAACAGTATAAAATTTTGGACAATAAAATTAAGGTGATACAAGCAAGTAAAGAAAATCCTACACTACAAATCATAACAAAATCAAGAGTTTCTATTTCTAACAGCTACAGAGAAAAGATAGGACCTCAAACATGGATTTGAAAAATAAAGGTTTACTTACTGACATACATAATCCTTAAATACTTAAGTATATAATAATTTATAATGTCAGTCGACACAGCAATTTATTTATTTGTCATCTCAGTATTCAGTATCACATCATGGTGAAAATTATAACTAATAATAATTAATAGATGTACAGAAGTAAAGTGCATAGTGTTAAAATATTAAATGGATGGTGATACAAAAAAGGAATGGTTACAAAACAACCCTAAATTTTCATCATTTAATTGATTTCTTCTAGAAATTTTTATTGCATCTCTAGTGGTAGGTAGGTATACATAAAATTAAAAATCTAACGTTTAATCAAGTATAAGCAGAATACATTTTTGTGGTTCAACTTTACATAAAAATTGTTTATCAACTCATCACATTTCTCAGATTTTAAGTAGTATATTTTTGTGTAAAAATAGTACAGTGAAACCTCCATAAGTCTGATTAATCGGGACCGAGGCCGATCTGGGTTAGCCGAAGAATATTGTAAAAATTAATAAAATATGATATACTTACAGACAAACTCCAATATAGTTGCAAAAACATGAAATACATATGCACAGTACATCTAAATTACGTACAGTTGTATACAGTATTGTTCATTTCTTTGGTATAAAATTCAGTCGAACTGAAAAAATGTTTGTTTTGTCTGATGAAACCAGGATCAGTCCGGGTTAGCTGGACTTCTGGGTTATCAGAGACCGACTTATCGGGGTAGCTGTAGCTTCACTCCAACAATTCTGTTTGCTCTTTACTAGAGCATATTTTATATACAATTGTTTTTTTTTTTCAAAACCCTAATACTTGACTGAAAAGTGGTAATTTAAGTACATCTTCTAGAACTTTAATAGTATAAACTTTTCTAAACAATCATTATTTATATCTGCTATAAAAATAATGTAGAAGTGGATCAGCCTCTTCTAATACACTAAAAATATATGTTTAACTACAATATGTTTTCATGATTAAAATGTACAAACAAGGAAAATGCTGTAATTATAATCCGTCGTAATTATTTACCTTCAAAAATATGTAAATGGTTGAATTACTTTTAATTTAACCAAAACATACGTATTAATGTAGGACTTAAATTGTCTAAATTAATTTAAAATGAATTTAAATTGTGTAATCATATCTGTTGGACTGTAGACCAACACATTGGACTGATCTGAAACGTTGTCATAGGAATTGGATGCAAGAGGCTTAAGATCGAAACAGATAGAAAATTATGGATGAGATCTATGCGTCCAGCAGTGGATTAGGGAAGATTGAATGATGATGATGATGACGCATATCTGTGATCCTCATTTGCCTTTTTTGATATGATAGTTGAATCGCCTTCTAGGAAACGTGATATTTCCTTACATTCATCAATATAAGGATTTTTAAGAGTCCTATCATATTGTCGTTTCTTCTGAGTGGAGAAAAATCTTTTTTGTGGCTCTATGTTCTTATTAATTGAAATTGCATTTATATCCCTAAACTTATTATCTAAAACAGTTGATATGTCCATTAAGTTTTCAGCGGTATTTAAGTGATGTAAAATTTGAGACAGAATATTAGGTTTTATTGCATGGACATCTGTATTGTGAACTTTTGCTTGCAAACTTGATAGCTTCTTCATGATTTTTCTTTGGTTTGATCTATAGTAGGTTTGCTTAAAAATTTTGCTAATGCTTAAAAAATTTACACACATGTTTACAGATTCCTCACACTTCTCTATTACTTAGTCACTTTCAACTGTTCCAGAATTTGTTTTGTTGATAGCAACAAAATGTATATGTTTGCAAATTGAATTGTTTATAAAGTTATCTGGACAACTGCAAGTATATTGGTGAATACAAATATTGCAAAAGGTACAAGTGAAATTACAACACTTTGATATGTCACAATGTTCTTTCCACTGTATACTGTTTTGCATTATGTTCAAGGTTCCACATTCCCGGTCTTATTAAAAGTTGAGCTTATTGCTATTCTATGTCGTATTGTCTCATGATTATTAATATTATGCTTACCCTTGGTAAGCTTAATTAGCCTTAATTTTATCACATACATACTTCAACGTAGCATGCAGTCCTTTATCCAATCTTCGAAACCACTTACCATCTAAATAAAAATATTTAGTAACTTTATGCATACTTTCCAAATGCATATTTGTATTTATACCACAATTCTGTCGGTAACAATATGCCCACTTTTCATAATTACTAGAATAGTATTTTGCAAAGTATTCTCCAAAACGTTTTGTATCTTCATCATTTGTTAACTGCTGAAGAATAATTTGCAATTATGGAATTGAAATTGGGAAATGTGGAAACTTCAACATGTTGCTGTAGAAATTTTAGTGCCTTATATTTATAGTGTCCATTCCTTTTTTTCTTTTCCTATGATTTTCTTTCTGTTTAATTGCTTGAAAAAATAACTTGTGTACATGTGTGTCATTTTGGTTGCTGAACATAAAGACTACAGGGAAACCTTCGTTAAATTCGTCAATAACCATGGCAGTAGTCATTTCAAAATCATAGTTATTGAGTCCATGGGTTCTGTCAACTGCTATGACATTTGCTCCAAATTTCATAAGAAGAGAAGCTTGTAAATCGTTCATTATTATTGGTATAAAGTCACTTTCTGTAAAATGACTGGAAAGTTGTTCTTGCTGTTTATAGTACAAAAAAGGATTATTGGAAAATCCCTTACATTCCTCCACCCACAAATCATGCAACACTAACAGCATCCTGTTTGTGCTTCACTCCTTCATTGATACCTATTTAAATTGTATCTTCTTTTTATGTTATCCACATCTGCCTTGATAAAAGATCACATCTCTTGATTTCAGGAGAAATATTTTTTCTGCTGTCATCAAGTATTCTAAAAATCATTTTTAAAATTATCTACATTACGTAATTGTCAGATTTTAAATATTGTGTCCTACTTTGTTGTGGAAACACCGTTAATCAATTTTGCTGCAATTTCTTGTTTGTCAGCAGTACAAAAGTCGTAGATGTTCTAAGCCTTTATTTGCCCATAATGATTTACAATACGAGTCATAATGTAATTTAAAATAGTCGATTTCTTTTCCACATGCCAATATTTTTTTCCTCGAGGAGAGATATAATTAGTTTTCTCTTTGACTTCAATATTATGTTTCCATAACATGAATTCTAAAATTTGCGATTTTTAGTGTTACATTATTTTAACATACGTTTTATAAATATTAACAAACCCTCTCTTGACGAAAATATCAGTGTTTCTTTATTGATCTCATGCAGATGAATTTGCCGGAGACGGTTAGTTAAGTGATTGCACTTTTTAAATGAGACTCAAAGAGTTGCACTCCCAACACTTATAAACCCATATGAACTACCATCATATGAGAATAATTGTTCCAATTTCACATTATGTACCTTCAAATGATGTTTATTTAAATTATATTGCTTACTACTAAATACTCACAAGTTACGCAAACTACAGGCATTTTTTTTTAATTTTAAATTTCAATAATTTAAAAAGTTATAGAAACGCCCAAGGAATCACCTGTGGTAAAAAGAAATACTTTTAAATTTTTTCTGCCCGCCAAAAGCAAAGCTGTCATAACGGGACACATGCGCAGTTAATGGAGCCCAGTGCTCTAGTTCAAAAGTTGTCAACAACATAACCAAACATAACAAACAAAGATCATCAGACAATGACAATTGACAGTCATTGATAGACGTCTCTTCTCATATTTGAAGATGTGGCAACAATGGATTTCCATAAGAACTTTAGCTCGTCCTGTATTAAGCCCCACTTGCCCGGATAAGGGTTAAAACAGTAAAAGAAAATGGAGCAGCATAAGGTACTGTTGGTTGGGAGCACTCTGAAGACCACCATGTGTTCGTTGTTCTCTGATAATACCATCAATACAGATAGAATTATTTCTATGAGTATGGCTATGTCAAACGAAATAAGGATTAAGAGACCTTTTAGATGCTCTCAGTGAAACAAATGCAATTTTAGAGCCACAACCAAATACTAGGAACGCTAAGGAAGAAATTCCTCTTATTAAAAAAAGAATGGAGGGACAATGCTTGTTAACAAATTCTGCTTAACAATGGAGGAGGAAGATATATGAAAGGTTGTGTTACAATACATTTAGTTTTTATCTAAGCATGAAAATAAATATTATGAACACATTTGTACTACATTTATTTTCAAACAAACCAGTTTTTTATTGATTCACACAAAATTTTTATTGATTACGATTTACAATTAACCCATTCGCAGATACGACTATATATGCATGTACTTACAAAGGGAAATTACTGTCTGCATATGAAGATGTGTCCACAAATGTGTTAATACAATATTTACAATAAAATTACATTATAGAATATTTACAATAAAATTAAACTCAATATACACATTGATATTCAAGATTAGTTATTTCCAATTTTTTGTAATTCTATATTATTTGGGTGAAAATCTTATGTCCAGAGCTCTTTGGCAAACCAAACCTATCCCCAGCAACAAATTCTCTGGTTTACTTAGCATCCAAATCCTAAACATTAATTTTTTCCAATAGAATTATTCCGTTTTCAAATTGGTGGATATGACCAATACATTAAATAGTTCCTGGAAATATAACAATATATACATGATACATGATGTTATTAATTTGTTATACAATTTTACCTGGAAAGTAGTTCTGGACATACGAAAATGTTCTCTAAATTGGATATTGAATTATGGTTTATATATATATATATATATATATATATATATATATATATATATATATATATATATTTAAAATAATTTTAATTCCTTGTTACTATTTCATCTCATCCTTCTGGAATAATTTGAGGTAGGTACATCCGCTAAATGTATAACGGCATTTGCTAATTTCGTCCCCAAACAAAAATTCTTCAAGAATATTATCCATTTTAGTTTCGCTGTGTCTAGGTACACGCTAACGTGTACGCAAATAAAAAAGTTAGGTACACGCTTAAACGTCATGAAGTCAGTTACGTCACTATTTAGCGTGCACCCTGACTGGGTTGTTTGGTACACGCTAATTTGAGCCGCGTGTATGCCTGCTGTGTAATCTGTTGTAAGTATCGCGTTGTGTTTACACTTTAATATTGATTAGTAAAGAGTTTTCTTATTTTTTATTTGTTTAGTGTTTTTTTAAATTAATGGAATGTGGACAATTATTTAGTTCTTTTAATGAGTTTAACAAGATTCTAAAACAGTATGAAAAAGATAAGAGACAAAAATTCGTGATTGAGGGTAGCAGAAGTATAAGATTAAAGTTACAAGGCGATTGATTAGTAGGATAAAGCTCAGAGTAGATCCCCTATAGTAATAGATAGCAATAAAAGTTAGTAACAAAAATTGTAGCAAACTTTGAGCTTCATATTACAAAATTAGTTAGAATGTTACAGGGCGTTCGATGTCATAGTGGCAGACCAAACTTATGTTTTTTTTAAATGGAACACCCTATATTTTATTTTATGTTCGAAATCTTCTTAACTTCCCATCACAAATATATAAAGATTTATTAAGTTATACAGGGTCTTGACAAAGTGATAAACAATTTTCTATGAAAATCATAACAAGTTCAACTCTATGTACCTACAAATAAAAATAAACACCACAGCATTGGTTTATAAACTGGTATATTTAACTTATAAAAATTATTTTAACAGTGTTTTGTACATGTCATGTGGACTAATATTTATTTTGCCTACCTGAATATATACTTATATATACACAATGATTTATTACAATTAATTAATTTAAGATTTATTACAATTAAGAAACACCTGAATAGTTCCGCTTCCCTTCCCCTTTCCCTAAAAACAAATATTTTTCTATCAAACAAACACTAAACACATCAAAGTAGCGTGTACCAAAATATACAATCACTGCGCACGCTAAATAATGACGTCACTGGCTTGAAGAAGTATTCGCGTGTACCTAACTTTTTTATTTGCGTACACGTTAGCGTGTACCTAGACACAGCGTTTTAGTTTAGACATAGGGTGCATTCAGCAGACGCAATCGCTAACTAATCGATTAGTAATCGATTTGTGATTTACATGCTAAATGTCACAATTTATGTGGCATTCAGCAGAAAATCACTAATCGATTAGTTAGCGATTGTGTCTGCTGAATGCACCCATAGTTTTATTTAAAAACAAAACTGTCTAAGGTTATAAATTATGAATAAAGAATAAAAACATAAACAAATGGAACACAGAATCGAATGTCAAACGTCAGTCGTTCACTAGTAAAAAAACAAAACTGTCAGCGTTTCAGCGCAAATTAATCGGATTGCACTCGGATTATAGGGCTTTTCATCGATTATCATTTGTTTCGAGCTTCTGTCATGTGTCACATAATATTAATATATCTACGTCGTACGAAACCGAAGACGTATGACGTAGATATATTAATATTATGTGACACATGACAGAAGCTCGAAACAAATGACTGTGAATGAAAAGCCCTATTCTGGTGAACGCCAAGGTTCATAAATCTGAACACTTGTAAAAGAGTTTTGGGTTTAAGTTATTATACTAAAAACGCTTAATGATATCTATAGATACATTATATCTCAAGATATAAACACAAATTAAAACACTAACGATATTTAATAACAAAATATAGCCTCCAAACCACGTATCCTATTATGTTTACAAGCAATTCGTAAAATTGATCGTCTGGGTGACGTCACGATGACAATATTTCATTTGTCAATGTCAAAGTTACCATACAACCATAGCCACCTTTACTTAACAAGCCATGAAGAGAAAAAGGCAACATCGCAATTGATGACGTGCGTAGTCCGACTTTCGGACTACCGCTTTTGAAAACACAATTTTAAAGTAGAAATTCTGGTAAAATTTATAGTATTTTTTGAGTCGAACAAGAAAATATTATTAATTAGAAGTTTGTACAAAATAAAATTAAAAGTACTTCCTTGTAAGTAACGTTTATTATACACAAAAAAAACCAATAACAAGAATATACATGGGATTAATTTTTTTCGAATCCTAAGAAAACTAATGAGTATTTTTCAAAAATTTAAACGCAGAATGAAAGATTATGTTAGGACCGAGGGCCTAAAGTCCCTGAAAACTTCTATGTTTATTTTAATAATTTACAGGGGCGAAAAATTAAGAAAATTTAGTGTCATTTTTAGTTTCAAATATGTCATTCAAAAACAACTTTTCATTCATTCTAAGGGACCTTCGGCCCTCGGTAATAAAAAGTAATCTTTCATTCAGCGTTTAAATTTTTCAAAAATACTTATTAGTTTTCTCAGAATTCGAAAAAAATGATTGCATTTAAAATACACTGAAAATTTTGACAGGCGTCAAAATTTTGCATTTTGTTCCTTTCCCTTTAAAGTTTTTCGCACTTATTTAGAAACACCCTGAATTGATAAAGAACAAAAATCTAGTTGTTAAAGTAGCTAACTTTTTTTATTATCCAACATAAACGAAATAATAAAAAAAACAGAATGTTATTAAGAAAACCAGAGTCTATAGTTGGGTTTTAATATATTATTATTATTATACAAAAAAAAAACCAATAACAAGAATATGTGTAAAATACTTTACTTTAAGTAAATAATATCTTATTTTAAATTATATACAAATATCGCTAGAAATAACTATAACAACAATTTCTCACATGGTTTGATGTGAAGTGTTGGGGTTTAGAATTAACTGCTTAGCAACAATATTATTACAGCGTATTGTTAAAGAATCAGGCATATTAAAAAAATCACTTGAATCGGCCAACAGGTTTAGTAAGTATAAGACATCAAAAATGACAAAAATTTTAAGTGGACGCATTTCTATATGCACGTAAGTTTATATAAAAATATATTATAAGGCCCCGTCTCACCATCAAATAATTGACAGTTAATTTGATCAAACTTGACAGTTAGTGACACAAAGTGACAGTTAGTATGTATAGTTTGTGTCACTAGTCAAGTTTGACTGTCAAGTTTGATCAAATTAACTGTCAATTATTTGATGGTGAGACGGGGCCTTTATACTATAAAATATAGTATATAAAAATATATTATATTGAACTAAAATCATCTTAATACATACCTTTTAATAGTCTTTATAATTTGGAGCACGAAATATTGTAAAATGTTTGAGTTTTTCTGTAAATACAGTGAATATTATTTAAAAACATTTAAAAATAAATGAGAACTGTCAGAATTAACCGGTCTACGCTTAGATGTTGCCAAGTTTCAACTTCATGGCTTGTAAAGTAAAGGTGGCTATGATACAACCTATGGTATAGGGACCTTGGGTGAACGCCGTTTTCCTTGAGTTGATGCTTTTCAATTTCGCCACCAGGCGTCGCCCACTTTGCGGTTCCTCGATTGATGTTTTGTTTTGTTTATATTCCATTGTTTATATTTATAATTGTTTATTCCAGTTTGATTTGGTGGGTGTAAAATTATTATTGGGATACACAAAACACAAACTCGAGTGTAATCAAATGGATATAAAGCAAGAAATTGGGGAGGAAACATGTAAAGTAGAAATACAGTATAATGACTTGGATTATGCTCTTTGGGGTGGTTTTAAATGTGAAATTCAGGAGAAGTCCAATAGGGAAAGTACTCATAGGCATGGCACATACGATTCTTTAGACGTGAAGAAAGAATGTTCCACAAATACGGAAGTAGAACAACATGGAAATAAATTTAAACCATTCGAAGAAAACCACAAAACTGAAAAAGGTTAGTAAAAAAATATTTAGAACTATGTAGTATATAATAACTTTTTCACAATGTTATTGGGTTTTTGTGGATTTGAGTGTGTTGAGGTAGGCATTAACGGGCACGCTGCTTTTTCTCAACAGGACTCTACCTTATCAGCAGAGTCTACGAGAAGTGCAAGGTAAATTGAAGGTGTAATTACAAAAAAGAATTATGTATGTCTTTGTACTCACTTTATAATGCTCAAAAAATTACAGAATCTGGATTTCAATGCATATTTTTTTTTATAATTCTATCAAAGTTAAGTGAAGTTAATCATATTGATGACAGTTGAGAAAAAGCTTAGCCTGTGTTTGCAACAAAGTTTAGAGCACTTACTTAACAATAAATCTATGGAGACCTACACAGAGGAGAGGAATCGAGATAGGACGACCTTGAAATTTGTGTACACGATTTTGCCTGTTTGCTTGGTTTGTCACTAGGGCGGCGCTGGCGTAGAGATAGGTGCTAGTTTTGCATTGGAGTAAATGTGAAAATTTCGAAAATAATTAATTATTCGCAGTTAATATAAGATTACTGGTTTTCGTGGTTAATATTATTTAAATATGAGTGCCAAAGAAGCTTACACTAAAAGAACTTGCTTCGTACCGGGATTTATATCGAGTTATCGTTCCGATAAAAAAGAATGTGTGTGTACTTTGTACACACGTAAGAAGTTATACTTCTATTATATGATTATAAACGAAATTAATATACTTTTTATTTATATTTTATTTAAATATTAAATTAATTTATACTTACTACTTCTCAAACATTTTTATTAAAACAGTGCCAAAAAACACATTAAAAAAGCCACAAATGATTTCTGAACATTACTTGTCGGAAAAATTTTTAACTAAATACGTATTTTCTGAAAATAAAATTATATAATAAATATACTTACAATCATAAAATGTATAAAAAAAAATAAAAAAATAAAAGTTTCTATTGGGATTCGAACCAACTTACCACGCGGCTGGTATTTGCGTTGTATTGGGATTCACCCGCATTAAAATTTCGCCACAGAGACAGCTTGTCATTATGTGCGAAGATCGTCTAACTAAACAGATTAACCTTTTGACATTTTTAACTTATGTAAATCAAATTATTTTGATTTTGAATTAAAATAAAAAGTATTACATACTACTTATGTATTTTGGTAGGTTCAAGGTAGGTATCGGAGCCCATATAATGACTAATAAATTTCGCAATCACTTGCGTCGTGCAAAGTAGCTATGTTCAAATATCATAACAAAATTTGATCAACTATTTATAAAACACTTACCAGTGAAAGATTCTTTAGCTTTGAATAAGCGAGATCTGCGGCACTCATACTAGGCACAGTTTGATGAGCTTTCACATTGGCATGCAACATTCATCTCTTCTATGTAAATAAGTCCAAAAATATAATATGAAAACTATTTAAAAAGGCAGTATAACCATTAACTAACTTTTTGTTTGTTGTTTCTCTTCCTACAAATTTTAAAACGCAACAAGCATACATTATAACCAAACCATGCACAGTCCCACAGCTGTGCCACAGCTGCCATATTGGATAATTTTTGTCATGTCATTTGAACATCCAATCAGAACAAAGTTATAATGCGCATGCGCCCGGTCGCTAGGTTTTCCCATATAAAATTTCACCGTCATTACGCCCGTAAAGAAGTATAACTTCAAAAATTCAAAAGGGAACAACAAAATTAATACAAGACTTTTTATAAAGATTTGTCTTTACGTTATTTAAAACGTTCATGTATTATATTTGTTTGTATGTTATTTCCTTCGGTGTAAATAAAATTTGTGTTTATCCTATTATTGCTTTATATTTTAACCTGAAAATTTTAATGATAATAAAAGAGGATCTTTGAAAGTTTTTCTGTCGAAACAATGTATTTTTTGAGACAAAATATTTCAAAAAAATTAACATTAATTTTATAAAAGTCAGACTCTCATCTGTAGTTAATTTACATACTATATTTTTATTAACTAAATTTAAAGATCTGTATATAAGCTTTCAGAATATAAATGAAGTGTTCAAAAGAAGAAGCATTTTAAATTTTGATAAAAAGAATAATTCAAAAAAATTTTGATCAATAAACTTCAAATAATTTAAATAAATTTTTAAAAACAATTAGGTAGTAATCTTTTTAACTTTTTAAAAACAACATTGCAATCTTTGTAATCTAAGGAAGTCTGACAGGGGCGTTTCCTTATAAAGTTGATAAAGCTCGTTGTTGTATCGACTTCTGAAGATTCCGTTTTCCCTCACAGGTCCTAGTATTCTCCTAAGTACTTTCCTTTCGAATGTGTCGAGTTTGTTTTTGGATGTTTCTTTCAGCACCCAGACTTCACTGCCATAGCATGTTATTGGTCGAATTAAGGTTTTATAGATTCTCATCTTTGTATTTCGGTGGACACTTTTTGACCGAAATATATGGGAGAGGGCAAAATAAGCTCTGTTTGCCTGCGTTATTCTCTTCCTTATTTCTCCATCTTCTGATCCGTCAGCATATATTTCTACTCCCAGGTATGTAAACTTTTCACCCGTTTCAATGTCATCTTCATGTATAATGTTTTCTGGGACTATATTTCTTCTCGTCTGAGTCATTATTTTTGTTTTTTCTGTGTTAATTTCCAGACCTAGCAGTTTTAAATAATAAATTAGTCCATAAGAACTAATGTATTTGTAGCACCTATTCGAACACTTGCGCCTCTAGCAGCGATTGCTGGAAGCTGAATTAGATGTTTGAAAAGTTAGCCCACAAACGATGCATTGCGTTTCCTCTCCTTCTTACAGGTCTCCATAAATAAATCTGATATATCCAATGAACTGTCAATAGGGCTTTTCATTCACAGTCATTTGTTTCGAGCTTCTGTCATATGTCGTATAATCCGTGTATATTAATATTATACACAGATTATACAACATATGACATTAGCTCGAAACAAATGACAATCGATGAAAAGCCCTATACGGATGGAATGGCCCTGTCCCATTCAAATAGTGAAGCGAGATTGTCACCAACATACAAGAGAGAGGTTCTAGAGAGAGACAGACAAGGTGCTGGAGAATTTGACAGGCCGTGTAATTTGAGTTGCCTATATAAATGGACCCGATTGAATCAGTATTGACAGTTCGTTGAATGGACCTCATATTTTAACTTTCATGGCTGATTGGCAGTACATATTTCAAAATTTAAATACTTTTTTGTATTTACAGAGTAAATAGAGTACAGAGTACCATACTTGGTGTTTAAATCAGTTTAAATACTTTTCAGAATTATTATTTTAGTCCTGTCGCCAGTGGGGGTACAACGGCCTCCTTAATTCAGATGGACTTACCCAAGTTTTCTTTGTGTATTTTGACCCGTAGAACACGAATTTTTTGGGTAACAGTCGATCCGGATGTCGATAAGATTGTTATAAACAAAGAACTTGAGGAATCACATAACAGCGATTTTTCGCAAAACAAAACATGTTTTTGTATTCTTTGGGTCATTCTAAGCAAAAAATTATTTTACAAGTTTTTTGGTAGGATGCATAGTTTTCGGCATAAACGGGGTTGAACTTTCAAAAAATCGAAAAATTGCAATTTTTGAACCCGAATAACTTTTGATTGAAAAATAAAATAGCAATTCTGCTTACCGCATTTGAAAGTTCAAGTAAAATTCTATCGGTTTTGATTATTTTCATTGCTAGAAATTAATTTTTTTATTGTTAAACAAAGCTATCAACACATAGTAATTGAATGATATTTTCAATGCATTTCTAATTTGAAATCGAACGAGTAGGCGCGCATACAGAATGTCTACGTACATTACGTCCATTAAAACGCATGCATTGGGCCCGGGAAACGCTATGTGTTTATACCTTTATTTAACAAATAAAAACTTATTTTTTAGCAATGCAAACAATCAAAACCGATAGAATTTGACTTGAACTTTCAAATGCAGTAATCAGAATTGCTATTTTATTTTTTAATCAAAAGTTATTCCGGTTCAAAAATTGCACTTTTTCGATTTTTTGAAAGTTTAACCGCGTTTATCTCGAAAACTACGCATCCTACGAAAAAACTTGTAAGACCATTTTTTGCTGAGAATCACCCAAAAAATACAGAAAAATATTTTGTTTTGCGAAAAATCGCTGCTATGTAATTCCTCAAGTTCTTTGTTTATAACAATCTTATCGACATCCGGATCAACTGTTACCCAAAAAATTCGTATTCTACGGGTCAAATACATAAAAAAAACTTGGGTAAGTCCATCTGAATTAAGGAGGCCTTTGTACCCCCCCTGGCGACAGGACTATTTGTATTTATCAAAACAAATACCTACTTTCCTAAAGTATTTAGGAGTTAAATATTTTTAAAACTATTTAATTTAGTGACTGTTTTATATAAAGTGAAGAAGTCATGTTTTTATGTTACTTTTATATTTAGAATTTTACTTTTATATTTCCCCGATTTAAGTTGATATAGGCAACTCAAATTACACGGCCTGTCAAAGTTTCCAGCACCTTGTCTGTCTCTCTCTAGGACCTCTCTCTTGTATCGTGGCTGCATTAATTGTCTTCGTGCCTATTCCATCCGTATTGACAGTTCATTGGATATATCCCATAATTGGTTGAAAGCCAATATGGCCATATTTCCGAATATTTCGAAACGGTCGAATATTTCACGAACTAAACATTGGATCGAAAAACTGAAAAACATGTTTTCAATAGTTTTTAAAACTCTATCCAATGATACCAAACGCGATCCCCACTCCACCCCGTGGAGGTGGGGTGGGGGTTACTTTAAAATCTTAAATAGAAACCCCCAGTTTTTATCGCAGATTTGGATTCCTTATGTAAAAGTAAGTAACTTTTATTTGAGACATTTTTTCGAATTGTTGATAGATGGCGCTATAATCGGAAAAAACCATTTATTGTGATACCATAGGTAAATTATAGAAATGCTCTAATATCTCGAGATATACATTTTCAAATGAAAAAGAAAAAAACTTGTTTAATATTTTTCAAAAACCTATCGAATAACACCAAACATGATCCTCCACTCCACCCCCTGCAGGTGGGGTGGGAGTTGTGATGTATATAAATAGTTAGTGTTCGGAACGCACTCAAGTTGGTAACATTGTAAGAGTGACGTGACACTCAGTGACAGCGACAAGTATAAGGTAGCGGAAATAAAACTATGGAGACCTGTAAGAAGGAGTGGAAACGCAATGCATCGTTTGTGGGCTAACTTTTCAACCTCTAATTCAACTTTCAGCAATCGCCGCTAGAGGCGCAAGTGTTCGAATAGGTGCTACAAATACATTAGCTCTTATGGACTTATTTAATATTTAACTCATTTTATTTTTGTTTTTAGCGTAATTAGACATTAATTTATTGGTGGATTGTAGCTGAATATGTTTTATGCCAAAAATAAATTATATTAACCTTATAACATATCGACGTGTGGTAAAAAGTGTATTCTTTATATACCATTGTAGATGGAGATGTGACATCAAATTTAAATTTGTCATTACTTTAATATGTAGGACAGCTTATTTTGAAGCGGAAATATTTTGTCACATTATCTAACTGCCACATTTATATACCAATGGTATTTCAACTGCAAATTAATTTTTTAATATCTTTGTAACTGATATCAAAAAGTTTGTTAGTTGAAAAAATTGACTTAACTTTACGTAATTGTTTTTAAAAAGTTTAAAAAGTTATTTAAATAATTTGAAGTTTATTGATCAATTTTTTTTAATTATTCTTTTTATCAAAATTTAAACTGCTTTTTTTTAATACTTCATTTATCTATATTCTGAAAGCTTACCTATCAGATGTTTAAATTTAGTTAATAAAAATATATGTCTATAAACTACGCAGACGATAGTCTGACTTTTATAAAATTAATGTTAATTTTTGTGAAATATTTTGTCTCAAAAAATGCATTGTTTCGACAGAAAAACTTTCAAGATCGTCCTACTATTATCACTATAATTTTCAGGTTAAAATAAAAACCAATAATAGGCACAAATTTTATTTACACCGAAGGAAATAACATACAAACGAATAGGTTTAATCCACGAACGTTATAAATAACATAAAGACAAATCTTTATAAAAAGTCTTTATTAACTTCGTTAAGTTCCCTTTTGAATTTTTTATCGGAACGATAAGTCGATATAAATCCCGGTACGAAGCAAGTTCTTTTAGAGTAAGCTTTCTTGGCACTCATATTTAAATAATATTAACCACCAAAACCAATAATCTTATACATATTAACTACGAATAATTAATTATTTTCGAAATTTTCACATTCACTCCAATGCAAAAGTAGCATATATTTCTACGCCACCGCCGCCCTAGCGAGAAACCAAGCAAACAGGCAAAATTGTGTACAAAAATTTCAAGGTCGTCCTATCTCGATTCCTCTCCTCTGTGTAGGTCTCCATAAATAAAACCATTCTGAATCTAGACACGATAGATACAAGTTGTTTCATTATAACCTCTCCTTCAAAGTTAACCTAAGAACCCTACCACGTGTTACTTTACATGGTGCCGAAACCGAAACCAAACCGAATACGTTAAGAAAAACATATAAAAAGCATAATGGGAATTCAAGACAGCAATAAACTCGATGCAGATGTCAGGTAACTTGTATGAAAATTGGAAATTTTTCATACAAAGATTCAAAAACTATTTACAAGCGACAGAATTAACAAAGAAACCTGAAATAACCCAATGTGCACAACTACTACAGTTAATAGGGGACGAAGGGTTTAAAATATACAACACATTAAAGTTCTCAACCGAAGAAAAAGACAAGTTAGAACTGTTTATAAAAAAATTTGAAGCACACTTTAAACCAAAAAGCAACGTCCCAAATGCAAGGTATTGCCTGTTTACCAGAAAACAAGAAGAAGGTGAGTCAGTAGACAGATTTATAACAGATATTATAACAAATTTATAACAAGGCAAAAAATTGTGAGCTAGAGAATTTGGAGGACAGTCTGATTAAGACTTGCCTAACTTGTGGGGTAGCAGATGAAACGATGAGACAGAGACTGATGACGAAGATTGGATGAGCTTGGAAAAAGCAATCGATCTGTGTAAAAGTATAGAAAGTTCGAAAATCTAATCTGAAAAAATGAAGTCAGAGGAGGTACACTACATAAAGAAAAGAAACTTAAATAAGAAATATGTAAATAGAGCCTAGTGGGAAGACAGAAGAGTTAATCCAACTAATTCGAAGTCCCAAGACAGCCAGTTCAATTGTAAATCTGGAAGCAGTTCAGGGTGCAGTAGATGTGGAATGGAGCACAGAGGCCAACCCTGCAATGCATATAAAGCTAAGTGTAATTTATGTAATAAAATAGGGCATTATGCAAAAGTATGTTTTCAAAAACAAATTAAATATGTAGATGTAGATGATTCAAAATCAGATGATTTGTTTATAGGCTTGGTAAATACTGAAAATAGCAATTTTGATGATGATTTCATGATAAATTTTAAAGTTACCAAGCATAAATTAAGCTGTAGATTAGATACAGGGGCAATGGCAAACGTAATATCAAGAAATAAGTTAAATTCTCTAAAAGTTAATGTTGAACTACAGAAAACAAACTGCGGGTTAACAACATTTTCGAATGAAACACTAAGGGCCGGTTGTTCGAACGCTAATCAACAATGATCATAATCAAATAATTAATTACTGTCAATGTCAACTTTGTTTGGGTTGTCAAAACATAATTAATTACAATTCTGAGACTATAATCAATTAATATAACAATAATTATTAATATGATTAATAATAAATCTCATAATTGTAATTAATTATGTTTTCAGCAACCCAAACAAAGTTGACATTGACAGTTTTGGTGACAGTAATTAAATATTTAATAATGATCATTGTTGATTAGCGTTCGAACAACCGGCCCTTAAATATATTAAAAATAATCAATGCTATAGAAAAAATTGAAAATAATTTGAATTCTAGAGAAGTTACATTTAAAAATGATTATTCTGATGTGAAAGAAATATTTAAAGAAGTTTTTTCAGGTATAGGCTGCTTGGATGAGCCATACAAAATCGTGCTAAATGAAACTGCGCAACCAGTTATACATCCTCCAAGAAAGATCCCACTACAGTTAAAAGATAAACTAAAACTTGAATTAGCTGAAATGGAGAAAAATGGAATAATTGAGAAGGTTGTTAAACCTACAGATTGGGTCAACTCTATAGTCTTGGTAAGAAAACCGAAAAATAATTCGATAAGAGTTTGTATAGATCCTAGAAACTTGAATAAAGCTATCAAAAGAGAGCACTTTCAACTCCCTACGATTGATGAAATAGCTGCAAATTTAAAAGGTAACGTTTACTTCAGCAAGCTTGATGCCTCAAAAGCATTTTGGAGCATAAAACTTGATGAAAGTAGTAAATTATGTACACTTAACACTTGCTATGGTAGATATAAATTTTTAAGACTGCCTTATGGCATTAGTTCAGCTAGTGAGGTATTTCACAAAAGATTCAGTAAACTATTATTTAATATGGAGGGTGTAGAAACATATATTGATGATTTAATTGTTTATGGCTCATCAAAACAACAACATGATAAATGTTTATATCAAGTTTTAGAAATAGCTAGGATAATGTCAAATTTAATTATGAAAATGTAGTTAAAATGTAGTTTTGGTGTCAAAAATATAAAATTTTTAGGATTTAATTACAATAAAGATGGTCAAACTGTTGATAGTGATAAAATTAAAGCCATTCAAGATATGAAAATATGTACATAAAGATTAAAAGCATTTTTAAGATTAAAGATGAAATAACCTTCTTTGATAGTTTGCTGAGAGGAATAGTCAAATTATAATTCCTCATGCAATGAGGAAAGAAATGTTAAAAACACCATTCACTATGGCCATCAAGGAATAAATAAATGTAAAATGTTAGCAAGACAATCAATATATTGGCCTTCCATGACAGTTGAGATTGAGAATGAAGTTAAAGGTTGCCCAATTTTCCCACAATTTGAAAATGCAAAGAGAGAACCTTTGACTCCACACAATATCCCAAAACTCCCCTGGGAGGAAGTTGGCTCCGATATATTTTACATAGGTCAAAAAAGTTATTTAATGGTGGTAGATTATTATAGTAAATATCCAGAAATTTGTCTGTGGAACGATACAACCAGTTCAACTATAATTACACATTTAAAATCGATATTTGCTCGTCATGGAATACCAAAAGTATTTTACTCTGAAGGTGGACCACAATACACAGCCAATGAATTTGTTAAATTTTGTCAAGAATGGGAATTTAAAAGCATAAAGTCAAGCCCAGAAAATCATAGATCTAATGGTCTAAGTGAAAGATATATTCAAACTTACAAAAAAGCGTTAAGAAAATCTCTTAAAGATGGTAAAGATACATATTTAACATTGCTACAACTTAGAAATACACCATTTGATTAAAATTTACCATCACCATCTCAACTTTTAATGTCACGAGTACTTAGAACTCAGATTCCCACCACTGACAAAATTCTAAAACCAAAATTATGTAATGCTAAAATAGTGATCAACAATTTTCAGAGAAAAGACAAAACATTCAAAAAGCTTATTATGATAGAGGTACAATAAATTTAAAACCGCTTAAAAATAATGAAAAAGTTTATATTAAAGATAAAAACAAATTGAGAGAAGGCAGTGGCGTAGCTAGGGTGGGTGACACCCGGGGCGGTAATCGATGGTGTCACCCCAAATCCTAAAAATCCGATAACCGTATGTTTTGAATAATGAAAAAATTAAGAATTATAGTTAACGAAACTGCAGTAAATAGTATATCATCGTCGTCGTCTAACCGCTATCGTCCACTGCTGAACATAGGCCTCTTAAGTTTCTGCATGTCTCCCTATCTCGAGCTACCACTCTCTAGTTCCCGGCAGTTCTATATAATAGTTTATTTACTTTTTTGTTTTACACTATGTGAATGAATTAAAATATTTTTTAGCTTTACTAGCGAAAAGTTCTGAAATCACATTTTCTATATTTATGTTTTGTGTTGCTTCATGTTCGATAGTTAATCATCATCATCATCCAGCCTCAATAGTCCACTGCTGAACATAGGCCTCCTCCCCTCGTTTCCATCTCCATCTATCCTGCGCCGCTCTGATCCAGTTTTTTTAGCTTTCTTAAGTCGTCAGTCCATCTTGTAGGCGGTCGACCGACGCTTCTCTTGTCTTCTCCTGACCTCCATTCCAGTAACCTCTTCGTCCATCGCCCATCTGTCGTTCTGGCTATGTGTCCTGCCCATCTCCACTTCAACCTGGCTATCCTTTCGATGACGTTAGTCACCTTTGTTCTTCTGCTAATTTCTTCGTTTTTGATTTTGTCTCGCATTGTTATTCCTAAAATTGACCGCTCCATTCTCCTAACATTAATTGCTCCGTTCGATAGTTAATAAACCGAGGTTATTAAGCCTTGTTGACGTCATTGTTTCTCGCAAGTAATTCTTGATTGATTTTAGCTTCCCAAAACTTCTCTCACATGAAGCAACCGATGCAAAAATGGTCATAAATAAGTTTAAGGCGACCAAGTTTGGGAGAGATTCCATAAAATCGCATTCCACCATGAATTTTAAAAAGTCTACAGCTAACCATTTAGATACTGTAATATTAGCCGCTTGTAAAAGTCTTCTAAGCCTTGGTATTTCTAGCAGGAGGTCTTCTTCTGATACCTCTTCATGGTAAAAGTCACAAAATGTTGAAACAGCTAATTTCAACTGTTTACTGTTCGTGGAAAAGTAAAGTGTGTGTCTGCACAGCCTCGAACAAAAAAGCCATATGGATGGACTGATCTGGTTTCGAGTTCAACATTGAATGTCAAAACATTTCAACATAATATTATCTTTTTGAAGTTCGGCTCGAAGTGTAGAGTTTTTAGGTAGAAATGTCGTCGTCTTCATATTTTGTCGTTGCAAAATATATGTATTACTTTATTTTATAATATGATTATGTTTTTCTTCAATATAAAGACGAAGTACCCCTATTTTGGTCGCTGATTGATCAATGCCTTTAATTATACAAAGCGGGCATAAGGTTATGTGTGGCACCTCTGGTGTATAAATTTTCTTGTTGATGAGAGACTTTGTAAATTGAAGGAACAACACTATAAAAATGTTCTGCCAATACTTTAACTGCAGCCAGCATAGTGCGCAGTGACTGAGAACTCCAACGCGTTGTGGAAAGTCGCTTAACAGATGTTTTGCTGTGTTTAATAAGCACTTCCTAGCAGCTAATGGAAACACATAAAAAACTTAAAAATTGCTTCTTCAGTTCTGGAAAATGTTATACAAGATGTGTTTTGTGCAAAAGAGTGCTGGCCACATAAATTAATTAAATGATCAATAGATCCGAGGAAAATGGCCTTTTTGATTTTTGCTTTAATAATAGCTTGTATTCCTCCATGTACGCCGCTCATAACAGATGCATTATCGTATCCCTGTGAACGGTATTTCATAATATTTCTACACCATCAATTTCAAGCTTCTTGAGAATTTCGTTACTTAGATTAACTGCTTTTTTCCATTTAACGGAAAAAAATCCAAGAAATGCTTCTTACACCTCGACTTCTCTCGGTTTCGTCACAGTAAAATTTCTTCTATGTAGGCACTTTGATCTCAAGAAGTACAACCGGAAGTTAACCGGTACGTAGCAATGCGAGAGTGGTACTCTAGCGGTCTAGCGACTGGGAACCTTGCGCGGTCGCCATGCGCCTTTTTTACTTCTTACTTCTTTACTTCTTTTTACGATTTTACTTCCAATTTTTCTCAGAGCAGTTCTAGTGTCCCTATTTATACTGTGGTTTCGTGTGTTCACAAAATAATATCGAACTTTAGATTGATACGTGAGTAAAGTCACAAATTAATGATTTATTCTTTTGTGATCGGGTCTCTCGGGTGTCACCCCTGAAGGGGTGACACCCGGGGCGGACCGCCCCCCCCGCCCCACCCTAGCTACGCCACTGAGAGAAGGTCTTTATCACACATAAATTAAGAGATAAAACCTACTCGATTAAATTAAGAAATTCTGGGTCGGAAATTGCAAGAAATAGACAATTTTTAGCTCGTATTCCTGCAACTTCTGACGATGAACATACAGATAACGAATCTGAAACTAGTGAGTCCCAAAATCTTGAAAATGTCTCTGATAATCATCACTCTCCAATAAACTTACCTACAAAACCTCTTCAGGTCGAATTGTTAAAAAACCTGATAGACTAGATTTATAAGTAATTTTATTATAAAATAAAGGGGGTAAAGGATGAAGGCTTCATGGTGTGTGATTAAAACCAAGACAAAGTTGTTTTTATGTTTTGTATATATATGTGTACATGTCTCTCGTTTTGTGTTTTTTAGCTTGTAGTTTGTATTGAGAAGACTTTTTTGTACTGGGCCTGATGATGAGTCATATATTGTAAGACTCGAAACCGGTTGCCCTACGATTATGTAACAACTAATAAAAATACAAACTAAAGATTGCGAGTATTGACTCAATTACCATATCCAATTGTTTTTACTTGCATTGACTGCTGAACTAAATCTAGAAGCAGATCACATGGATGTAGAAACAGCTTTCTTAAATGGTAACATTGATCAAGAAACTTAGATATATGTCTCAACCCAAAGGTTTTGAAGTGCCCGGTTTTGAAAACAAAGTTTGCAAATTAAATAAAGCAATATATGGGTTAAAACAATCTTCTAGGCTTTGGTATGAAAAGGCAACACAAGTTCTTCAAAAAATTAGGTTACAAACAATCTAAAATTGAACATTGTATTTTTGTAAAAATTTCTGATAAAATGCTAGTTATCATAGCATATGTTGATGATTTTTTCATTTTTTACAATGATGTGAGTGAGGTAAAATTTCTAAAATCAGAATTACAAATACATTTTCGTATGAAGGACTTAGGGCCGGTTTTTCAGTGCTGGGTTAACCTATTTATTTTTTGGTCACCGAAATATTCATGGTTAATCAGTTTTTCAGTACTAGGTTAGAGCTTAAACTCGTTTAAGTTAACCACGATTTTAACCGATCCTCGTTAAATGGTTTAACTCCGAATTTTGCGGTTACGCTTGCGCATTGGTGCAGTGAATGAATCATGTTTATTTTTTTTGAGTACCTGCCTGACAGAAGGGATTAGTTGGGTTATGTTATTTTCTTTCATCGCGGGAAGTATTCTAATGCCTCCTTATTATTATAAGGAAATTATTATTATTATTGCAATTATAAATTATTATCGTTATTATATAGGAAGGAATTATAAGGAAATATATTTAAATATAACTGTAACAGGTACCTATGTTTACACTTACTGTAACAGGATTTAATGCATGATTCCTAGTAATATTTTAAAAAGATGATTTTATATAATATGTCTACACAGCAAAATACTTAAATATTTACCCAAGAGTCTGACTTCTTATTTCCTGGTCAATCTGTTCAAATAGTGACAAGACCGTGGTCTTTGACAAACAAAATCGGAAGAAAAGTCTAAATCGTCCCAGTAATTCTAATTCTCTTCTGTTATGAAACCGAGGTAGACGTTATGAACTAAACAAAGATTCCGAACTTGATATTGCATTGCATTAATCATTTTTTAAATTTGGTTATGAAATCGTCTTTTATTTATTTTTCTGTCAAATTGATCATTATTTCTCGAATTGCACATGCGCACGTACAGTTACTGCTGCCAACAGAAGAAAAAAAAAGTGGTTAGCTAACCGAGATTTTCTTAACTTGATTTAAAGCACTGAAAAACGCTATGAGGGTTAAAATACTGGTTAAAATTTAAACTAGGTTAGCTAACCAAAATTTTAACCACTCACTGAAAAACCGGGCCTTAGGGTCAATTTCATATTGTTTGGGGATGAAAGTTGAGCGAAATAGAAAGCAAAACGAGTTGAAACTTGGTCAAGATCAGTATGTTGTGAAATTGCTTGAAAAATTTCAAATGACTGTAAGACTGTTAGTACACCCCTTGAACAAAATCAAAAACTTTCGTTTGAGGGAGAATATCATGAAGTACCTTGTCAGCAGTTAAAGATATTTTAACAAAAGCTTTAGGTACTCAAAAGCACAAGTTTATATGTAATAAACTTAGTTTAAAAGTATAGGTGAGCTTAGGTATTGAGGGAGAATGTTAAAAAGGTGAATCCTAAGTGTCTACTATATACTAGTTCATGTTGTTTTATTAGTATGCTTTGAAAACAAAAATAACTTCAATAATTGTCATTAGATTGTCTAGTTTATAAATTCTTAAAATACATTTTAAATTCAAGATCCTGAACTTTATTTAACTTCTGCTGCGCACAGTAGTATTATAAGATACTAATATAATATTGCTGTAGTTATTTTAATTCACATGACCTCAAATAAACTGCGCGTCATAGAAAACGGGCACCCTAAAAAATGGGTCATTTTTGATGTCGCGTATCTCCTAAACCTGTTGTCCGATTTAAATGATTTTTTGAATATGTTATAGCCCTATTCTTTGTCAATATCTCTGTAATAATATTTTTGCAAAACAGGTAAATTTTCATTGTATACCGGGTGTACGAATCAAACTGTGTTTTTTTCTCAAAGTTCGCAACACCCTGTGGATTATTCTAGCATTTATAAAATACTGAAATTAAAATTCAACTATAGCCTCAGGTTTTCTTAATATTGTGTTTTTTTATTCATTCGCTTATGTTGGATAATACAAAAGTTATGTACTTTAACAACTAGCCATGTTCTTCATCAGTATAGGGTGTTATAAGTCTAAAGTGTTTCAGGGACTAAATAAGTTCAACAAACTTTAAGGGGTAATTCTGCATTAAAAATAATGACAGTTTGCTTTATAATCATATATCCGCAAAAGCTTCGTTTCCGAGATACGGGATGTTAAATTTTTTCTTACAAACTGATTATTTATTTATTGCTTTAAAACCGGTTGAGATATGCAAATGAAATTTGGTAGGTTTTAAGAGATGGTTATTGGGCATTTTTTGACATTCAACTAAGAATTTTATATTCACTATTGGAGCGCATACGGGTAATATGACCGATCAAATTATTCGTATGTACGCCAATGGTGAATAAAAAATTCTTAATTGTATATCAAAAAATGTTCAAAAATTACGTCTTAAAACCCACCAAATTTCATTTGCATATCTCAACCGGTTTTAGAGCAATAAATAAATCGTCAGTTTTTAAGAAAAAATTCAACATCCTGTATGTCGGAAACGAAGCATTTGCGGACATATGTTTATAAAGCAACCGGTCATTATGTTTTCATGCAGAATTGCCCCTTAAAGTTTGTCGTACTTCTTTAGAAACACCCTGTACTGATAAAGAGCATGCCTAGTTGTTAAAGTACATAACTTTTGTATTATCCATCATAAACGAATGAGTCAAAAAACAGAATGTTAAGAAAACCTGAGGCTATAGTTGGGTTTTAATTTCAGTATTTTATAAATGCTAGAATATGCCACAGGGTGTTGCGAACTTTGAGAAAAAAACACAAAGCAGTTCTGCGCGTCATAGAAAACGGGCACACTAAAAAATGGGTCATTTTTGATGTGGCGTATCTCCTAAACCTGTTGTCCGATTTAAGTGATTTTTTGAATATGTTATAGCCCTATTCTTTGTCAATATACCTGTATTAATATTTTTGCAAAACAGGTCAATTTTCATTGTATACCGGGTGTACGAATCAAACTGTGTTTTTTTCTCAAAGTTCGCAACACCCTGTGGCATATTCTAGCATTTATAAAATACTGAAATTAAAACCCAACTATAGCCTCAGGTTTTCTTAACATTCTGTTTTTTGACTCATTCGTTTATGATGGATAATACAAAAGTTATGTACTTTAACAACTAGGCATGCTCTTTATCAGTACAGGGTGTTTCTAAAGAAGTACGACAAACTTTAAGGGGTAATTCTGCATGAAAACATAATGACCGGTTGCTTTATAAACATATGTCCGCAAATGCTTCGTTTCCGACATACAGGATGTTAAATTTTTTCTTAAAAACTGACGATTTATTTATTGCTCTAAAACCGGTTGAGATATGCAAATGAAATTTGGTGGGTTTTAGGACGTAATTTTTGAACATTTTTTGATATACAATTAAGAATTTTTTATTCACCATTGGCGTACATACGAATAATTTGATCGGTCATATTTCCCGTATGCGCTCCAATAGTGAATATAAAATTCTTAGTTGAATGTCAAAAAATGCCCAATAACCATCTCTTAAAACCTACCAAATTTCATTTGCATATCTCAACCGGTTTTAAAGCAATAAATAAATAATCAGTTTGTAAGAAAAAATTTAACATCCCGTATCTCGGAAACGAAGCTTTTGCGGATATATGATTATAAAGCAAACTGTCATTATTTTTAATGCAGAATTACCCCTTAAAGTTTGTTGAACTTATTTAGTCCCTGAAACACTTTAGACTTATAACACCCTATACTGATGAAGAACATGGCTAGTTGTTAAAGTACATAACTTTTGTATTATCCAACATAAGCGAATGAATAAAAAAAAGAATGTGTGTGTACTTTGTACGCACGTAAGAAGATATTCTTCTATTATATAATAGGTAATTTAAACGAAGTAAATATACTTAAAAGGTTATTTGTACTTATTTTATTTAAAAATCAAACTAACTTTCTTATCTACCACTTTCAAAAAAGAAGAATATCTTCAAAAATTATATAATAATATACTTACAATCATAAAATCTATAAAAAAAAATAAAAAAAAATTGAAGGCACTCATGGGAGTGCCGACAGAAGTGAAAATAATAAGCTTCTTATAGTAAATAAATTACGAGCTCAATGCTTTTTCCCCCTGTAAAAAGAAGTGCTATACCTATATCATATTATACGCGAGGCGTATGCTCTATGCTATTTACGTATACATATACGTAATTTATATACGTACAAAATTTATTTCAGCGAAGCAATGACGGTCGCAACTTCAATACTTTTCCCCATCCAAGAAATGCATAGCGTCCCTAAAGAAATTTTCAATTAAAAAATGTATTTCTTCAAAGCGATGACGTTCCCTAATTTAATATTTTTCCCCATCCAAAAAGTGCACAACGTCCCTCAAGAAGTTTTCACTTCAAATATTTATTTCGTCGAAGCGATGATGGTCGCGATGACGGTCGCTAATTTAATACTTTTTCCCATCCAAAAAGTGCACAACGTCCCTAAAGAAACTTTCAATTCAAAAATTTATTTCGTCGAAGCGATAACGGTCTCTAATTTAATATGTTTCCCCATCCAAAAAGTGCCCAACGTCCCTCAAGAAGTTTTCACTTCAAATATTTATTTCGTCGAAGCGATGACAGTCGCTAATTTAATACTTTTTTCCATCCAAAAATTGCACAACGTCCCTAAAAAAGTTTTCAATTCAAAAATTTATTTCGTGGAAGCGATGACGGTCGCTAATTTAATATTTTCCCCATCCAAAAAGTGCACAAGGTCCCTCAAGAAGTTTTCACTTCAAAAATGTATTTCGTCGAAGCGATGACGGTCGCTAATTTAATACTTTTTCCCCATCAAAAAAGTGCACAACGTCCCTCAAGAAGTTTTCACTTCAAAAATGTATTTCGTCGAAGCGATGACGGTCGCTAATTTAATACTTTCTCCCATCCAAAAAGTGCACAACGTCCCTCAAGAAGTTTTTACTTTAAAAATTTATTTCTTCGAAGCGATGACGGTCGCGACGACGGTTGCCAATTTAATACATTTTCCCATCCAAAAAGTGCACAACGTCCCTAAAAAAGTTTTCACTTCAATAAATATACGTACAAAGTTTATTTCGTCGAAGAGATGACGGTCGCGATGACGGTCGCGAAATAAATCCTTTTTCACCATCCAAAAGTAGGTTTTACATTTATTTTAAATTTAAATACTTCTATACAACTTATGTATACATACACATTATAGATACGTACAAAATTTATTTCGCCGAACAAATGACGGTCGCGAAATAAATCCTTTTTCCCCATCCAAAAATAGGTTTTACATTTATTTTAAATTTAAATACTTCTATACAATTTATATATACATACAAATAATATATAGCATAAGCGATGACGGTCGCAATGACGGTCGCGATGACGGTCGCGATGACGGTCGCCAATTCAATGCTTTTTCCCCTATCCAAAAACCGCACAACGTCCCTAAAGAAGTTTTCACTTCAAAAATAATAACTTGCTTGGGGCTCGAACCCACTTCACGTCTACCGCGCAGTACGAAAGTTGACGCCATTTCAAACTACACCAAACTCTCGTATACGTCATGTGGGAATATACACAAACTAAACGTTTACACCATAAATTTATATGAAGATTTGTTCGTAATCAGATTATGTAAATTAAAGCATTGCCTACTAATAGGTAACTACATTATTTTGTTTACATTTTCCAAATAGATAGGTATTGAAACTATTAGGTATTTCCAACTGAAACATTTAGAATTACGTACCTGCGGCTTTTCAAAACTATTTAAAAAGTCACTATAATTATAAATTTGATTTTATTTCTGTCCACACATCAATAAAAACTAATATTATACAATATTTTTGTTTACCACAATTATTGACAGATCATTTCAAAATTTCAACACTCAATCAGAGCCCGTATAACCACTAATACCATACTGTCGGTGTGCGCATGCGCGGGGATCAATCAAATTTTACCCTCAATCGATTCGCCGCTAAAGAAGAATATCTTCAAAAAACACAATATTAAGAAAACCTGAGGCTATAGTTGAATTTTAATTTCAGTATTTTATAAATGCTAGAATAATCCACAGGGTGTTGCGAACTTTGAGAAAAAAACACAGTTTGATTCGTACACCCGGTATACAATGAAAATTTACCTGTTTTGCAAAAATATTATTACAGAGATATTGACAAAGAATAGGGCTATAACATATTCAAAAAATCATTTAAATCGGACAACAGGTTTAGGAGATACGCGACATCAAAAATGACCCATTTTTTAGGATGCCCGTTTTCTATGACGCGCAGTTTATTTGAGGTCATGTGAATTAAAATAACTACAGCAATATTATATTAGTATCTTATAATACTATTGTGCGCAGCAGAAGTTAAATAAAGTTCAGGATCTTGAATTTAAAATGTATTTTAAGAATTTATAAACTAGACAATCTAATGACAATTATTGAAGTTATTTTTGTTTTCAAAGCATACTAATAAAACAACATGAACTATTATATAGTAGACACTTAGGATTCACCTTTTTAACATTCTCCCTCAATACCTAAGCTCACCTATACTTTTAAACTAAGTTTATTACATATAAACTTGTGCTTTTGAGTACCTAAAGCTTTTGTTAAAATATCTTTAACTGCTGAAAAGGTACTTCATGATATTCTCCCTCAAACGAAAGTTTTTGATTTTGTTCAAGGGGTGTACTAACAGTCTTACAGTCATTTGAAATTTTTCAAGCAATTTCACAACATACTGATCTTGACCAAGTTTCAACTCGTTTTGCTTTCTATTTCGCTCAACTTTCATCCCCAAACAATATGAAATTGACCCTAAGGCCCGGTTTTTCAGTGAGAGGTTAAAATTTTGGTTAGCTAACCTAGTTTAAATTTTAACCAGTATTTTAACCCTCATAGCGTTTTTCAGTGCTTTAAATCAAGTTAAGAAAATCTCGGTTAGCTAACCACTTTTTTTTTTCTTCTGTTGGCAGCAGTAACTGTACGTGCGCATGTGCAATTCGAGAAATAATGATCAATTTGACAGAAAAATAAATAAAAGACGATTTCATAACCAAATTTAAAAAATGATTAATGCAATGCAATATCAAGTTCGGAATCTTTGTTTAGTTCATAACGTCTACCTCGGTTTCATAACAGAAGAGAATTAGAATTACTGGGACGATTTAGACTTTTCTTCCGATTTTGTTTGTCAAAGACCACGGTCTTGTCACTATTTGAACAGATTGACCAGGAAATAAGAAGTCAGACTCTTGGGTAAATATTTAAGTATTTTGCTGTGTAGACATATTATATAAAATCATCTTTTTAAAATATTACTAGGAATCATGCATTAAATCCTGTTACAGTAAGTGTAAACATAGGTACCTGTTACAGTTATATTTAAATATATTTCCTTATAATTCCTTCCTATATAATAACGATAATAATTTATAATTGCAATAATAATAATTTCCTTATAATAATAAGGAGACATTAGAATACTTCCCGCGATGAAAGAAAATAACATAACCCAACTAATCCCTTCTGTCAGGCAGGTACTCAAAAAAAATAAACATGATTCATTCACTGCACCAATGCGCAAGCGTAACCGCAAAATTCGGAGTTAAACCATTTAACGAGGATCGGTTAAAATCGTGGTTAACTTAAACGAGTTTAAGCTCTAACCTAGTACTGAAAAACTGATTAACCATGAATATTTCGGTGACCAAAAAATAAATAGGTTAACCCAGCACTGAAAAACCGGCCCTAAGTCCTTCATACGAAAATGTATTTGTAATTCTGATTTTAGAAATTTTACCTCACTCACATCATTGTAAAAAATGAAAAAATCATCAACATATGCTATGATAACTAGCATTTTATCAGAAATTTTTACAAAAATACAATGTTCAATTTTAGATTGTTTGTAACCTAATTTTTTGAAGAACTTGTGTTGCCTTTTCATACCAAAGCCTAGAAGATTGTTTTAACCCATATATTGCTTTATTTAATTTGCAAACTTTGTTTTCAAAACCGGGCACTTCAAAACCTTTGGGTTGAGACATATATCTAAGTTTCTTGATCAATGTTACCATTTAAGAAAGCTGTTTCTACATCCATGTGATCTTCTTCTAGATTTAGTTCAGCAGTCAATGCAAGTAAAAACCTTAAATTACTGTAACGAATAACAGGTGAAAAAGTCTCGTTATAATCTATGCCATGTTTTTGAGTAAAGCCTTTGGCTACTAAACGAGCTTTATAAGCTAAAATGTCACCATTCTGGTCCCTTTTTTTTTAAAAACCCATTTGTTTTTTACAATGTTTTTTGTTAGAAGGCTTACCTACTAGTTCTCAAGTGTTGTTGATTTTGAACGCATTCATCTCTTTTTCGATAGCTTTAATCCATTCAAAGCTTCTCGAACCTGATAACGCTTCTGAAACAGTTGTGGGTTCTAAATCATCAATAGGAAGGCAAGGCATTGCATAACTAACTCTCTCATTATCAACTGCAAAATCGTCATACATTGTTGGCATTCGTCTATCTCTTTTCGGATATCGCGAACTATATGTATCATCTATCTTTTGCTCTGAAACGTACTTTCTAGTATTTACATCATTTTCGTTTACACTTTCATGCACACTTTCAGTCATATCTTTCTCAAAATCATTGAAACTCTCTACATTACTTACTTCCACACAATCATTCGCTTCATTCTCGCCACAATCATTCTCATTCACACTCTTACTAGTACTTGGACGAATTGAAACTTATTGTTTTCTTGGACTGTAACAGTTTCAGGATCAGCAGGTTCATCTGTTTCAACTTCAGACAACTTTGGAACCATTGCAACTTCAATGTTAGTCTGCTCAAGAGGAAATGACATGCTTCTTTCTTCAAACGGTGTGTCATTCATTTTTTCTTCCAAAAATACAACATCTCGTGCAATTTAAATTTTGTGTGTAACAGGATCTAGCAGTCTGTATCCGGCAGATGTTTCTGAATACCCAACAAAGATTGTTTCTTTACTTTTCTGATCGAGTTTCTTCCGCTTTATTTTTGGAACATGAACATATGCATAACATCCAAAGATACGTAGAATTGTAAGGTCAACTTTGTTTCCAGACCATTTTTCTTCTGGAGTTTTACCTTTCAGTTTCTTGGTTGGTGATCTGTTTAATAAATATACTGCTGTGTTAGCAGCTTCCGCCCACATTTGTTTTTCAGCATTTACCTCGAACAGCATCGAACGTACTTTTTCGAAAATAGTGCGGTTGAACCTTTCGGCAACACCATTCTGTTCAGGACAATATGGCACAGTAAGTTCATGTTTGATGCCTTTGCTTTTTAAAAACTTGTTCATACGAGCATTGCAGTACTCACCACCATTGTCGCTTCTTAAAACTTTAATTTTTCTTTCAGTTTCAGTTTCGACTTCTGCACAAAATTCTTGAAACTTCTCAGGAACTTCGTCTTTTGACTTCAAAAAATAACAAAATACTTTTCTTGTATGGTCATCAATAAGGGTAAACAAATATTTTGAACCAGCATATGATGGAACCTCCATAGGTCCAGCTAGATCTGAATGAACCAAATCGAGTTTATTTTTAGCAACTTCTTTGTTTGGATTTTTAGGAAATGGTTTTCTGGCATGCTTTGCCTTAATACAGCTTTCGCAAAGCTCAGGTGTTTCTTGTTTTTCATAGTGTATACCAGTTGCCATACCATTTTTTAATAGATCCATGCTAAAATGGTTTAAATGACCCAATCTTTTATGCCATAACATCTGTGAATTTTGAGGTTTAGCAATGTTAACTTTTTCCTTAGCCATTGTATTATCCATCGAGATTTGTTGCTGTGGCTTCAGGTCTCTTCTTCACTGCTATCTTTTGATTGTGAAAAAGTCTGCATCCGTTGATGTCAAATACTATAGACCAACCATTGCTTACTAAGGCGTTCACTGATAAGAGATTTACCGATAGGTTTGGTACATACCTAACGTTTTGTATCAATTTTTCTTCTCGACTTTCTCTTAGTGTAACTGTAGCATTACCAGTTCCTTTTACTGTAAGCCTGGAGTCATTTGCCACCACAATCTCTTGACCAGAGGTGGGATTACGAACACTCGATACGAATCGTATTCGCCATGTTTTACCATAAGGCGCTATGGTAAAACATGGCGGATACGATTCGTATCGAGTGTTCGTAATCCCACCTCTGAATTTTTGTTGGTAATATCTGTTAAAATTTCGTATTTTCCGGTCATGTGTGAAGATGCACCGCTGTCAACGTACCATACATCTTCTTTCATGTTGATACCAAATGCAGCGAAACATGTTGTACCACCTTTTTTGTTACTTTTGCTTTGATATTTATTTCTTTCTGGCGATTTGTCCATTTTCTTCTTAGTACATTTATTTTTGTAATGTCCTTTGGAACCGCAACCCCAACAATGTGGTATTTTTTTAAATCTCTGCGCCGAGAGTGCATTGTCTTCTTCACATTTACCTTTTTGCCATTTTTTGTCCTGCAGAAGTTTAGTTTTCACAAAATCAGCTGTAATGTCAACATTTGAATTTTCCAGAGCCATTACCATTGGGTCATATGCTTCTGTGAGACCCTGCAGCATGATTGCACCCAAAAATTCATCATACATCGGTTTTCCAATAGAAGATAGTTGCTGAGATAAGTCAATCGCTTCATTTACATAATCTTCCATTGTACTAAAATTGGATAGTTTAATTGAACATAAATTTCGTAGTAACGAAGCGACGATGAAGACCTTTATCCTCAAATGCTTTTTCAAGTGCAAGCCATGTCTCTACAGCTGTTTTGCATTCCATTACATGAGGATATGTACTCTTATCCAGAGAAAGTGTTATTTTTGAAAGTGCTTTCTCCTCGTGACGCTTTTTTGCTGGATTGTCTAAATTAACAACATTATTACCATGTATTTTTAGAATTTATAAACTAGACAATCTAATGACAATTATTGAAGTTATTTTTGTTTTCAAAGCATACTAATAAAACAACATGAACTAGTATATAGTAGACACTTAGGATATTGCCTTTTTAACATATTACACTGATAACAGATCCCATGGGCTGCATGAATGTCAATTTTGACGTTTCACATAAAATAATATAAATTCAACATGTCACAATTTGGTTGCGATAATGATAAGATAAATGATAAACATCACAACCTAATTATTCACAGCATGTGTGAAAATACATCGTCATAAGTTATTGAAACTAACACCTCTGGGTCTTCGTTAAATTTTTGTAACTGGTAATTTACTTATTGTACCTTTAAATAAATAATTTTGTGTTTGTATTTATTTCAAAAAAAGAAGCAAAAAATGTTTTTTACAAAATTATATTCTTTTATTAGAAAATACATAATAAATGTTTCTAATTTCACATTAAATTTAAGGTCACCTTTCAGCTAGATGCTAGACAAAAAATACGTATTTAATATTTTTCAAAAACCTATCGAATGGCATCAAACACGACCCCCTCCAAAAGCCATAGGTGGGGTGGGGGGTAACTCTAAAATCTTAAATAGCAACCCCCATTTTTTGTTGCAGATTTGGATTCGTCATGAAAAATTAAGCAACATTTATTCGAAAGAATTTTTAGAATTGTTGATAGATGGCGCTAATAAATCATCTTTTTCCAATTATAGCGCCATCTATCAACAATTCTAAAAAATGTTTCAAATAAATGTTGCTTAGTTTTTCATGGTTAATCCAAATCTGCAATAAAAAATATAGGTTGTCATTTAACATTTTAAAGTTAACCCCTGTAAAGTAAGAAGTGGTAGGCTTCTTAGGTTAACTTTGGAGGAGAGGTTATAATGAAACAACTTGTATCTATCATGTCTAGATTCAGAATGGTTTTATTTCCGCTACCTTATACTTGTCGCTGTCACGTCACTCTTACAAACACTACCTATTTATATACATCACATCCCCCTCTTTTTATAATGACAAAATAAACATAACTTTCTTTAACAAATCTTTAAATAAACATTTATAAATTTCCACAATTGTTTCATACATCCTTTACCCCCTTTATTTTATAATAAAATTACTTATAAATCTAGTCTATCAGGTTTTTTAACAATTCGACCTGAAGAGGTTTTGTAGGTAAGTTTATTGGAGAGTGATGATTATCAGAGACATTTTCAAGATTTTGGGACTCACTAGTTTCAGATTCGTTATCTGTATGTTCATCGTCAGAAGTTGCAGGAATGCGAGCTAAAAATTGTCTATTTCCTGCAATTTCCGACCCAGAATTTCTTAATTTAATCGAGTAGGTGTTATCTCTTAATTTATGTGTGATAAAGACCTTCTCTCAATTTGTTTTTATCTTTAATATAAACTTTTTCATTATTTTTAAGCGGTTTTAAATTTATTGTACCTCTATCATAATAAGCTTTTTGAATGTTTTGTCTTTTCTCTGAAAATTGTTGATCACTATTTTAGCATTACATAATTTTGGTTTTAGAATTTTGTCAGTGGTGGGAATCTGAGTTCTAAGTACTCGTGACATTAAAAGTTGAGATGGTGATGGTAAATTTGAATCAATTGGTGTATTTCTAAGTTGTAGCAATGTTAAATATGTATCTTTACCATCTTTAAGAGATTTTCTTAACGCTTTTTTTTAAGTTTGAATATATCTTTCACTTAGACCATTAGATCTATGATTTTCTGGGCTTGACTTTATGCTTTTAAATTCCCATTCTTGACAAAATTTAACAAATTCATTGGCTGTGTATTGTGGTCCACCTTCAGAGTAAAATACTTTTGGTATTCCATGACGAGCAAATATCGATTTTAAATGTGTAATTATAGTTGAACTGGTTGTATCGTTCCACAGACAAATTTCTGGATATTTACTATAATAATCTACCACCATTAAATAACTTTTTTGACCTATGTAAAATATATCGGAGCCAACTTCCTCCCAGGGGAGTGTTGGGATATTGTGTGGAGTCAAAGGTTCTCTCTTTGCATTTTCAAATTGTGGGAAAATTGGGCAACCTTTAACTTCATTCTCAATCTCAACTGTCATGGAAGGCCAATATATTGATTGTCTTGCTAACATTTTACATTTATTTATTCCTTGATGGCCATAGTGAATGGTGTTTTTAACATTTCTTTCCTCATTGCATGAGGAATTATAATTTGACTATTCCTCTCAGCAAACTATCAAAGAAGGTTATTTCATCTTTAATCTTAAAAAATGCTTTTAATCTTTATGTACATATTTTCATATCTTGAATGGCTTTAATTTTATCACTATCAACAGTTTGACCATCTTTATTGTAATTAAATCCTAAAAATTTTATATTTTTGACACCAAAACTACATTTTAACTACATTTTCATAATTAAATTTGACATTATCCTAGCTCTTTCTAAAACTTGATATAAACATTTATCATGTTGTTGTTTTGATGAGCCATAAACAATTAAATCATCAATATATGTTTCTACACCCTCCATATTAAATAATAGTTTACTGAATCTTTTGTGAAATACCTCACTAGCTGAACTAATGCCATAAGGCAGTCTTAAAAATTTATATCTACCATAGCAAGTGTTAAGTGTACATAATTTACTACTTTCATCAAGTTTTATGCTCCAAAATGCTTTTGAGGCATCAAGCTTGCTGAAGTAAACGTTACCTTTTAAATTTGCAGCTATTTCATCAATCGTAGGGAGTTGAAAGTGCTCTCTTTTGATAGCTTTATTCAAGTTTCTAGGATCTATAGATTCTTACCTCTAGGATCTATATTTTCTTACCAAGACTATAGAGTTGACCCAATCTGTAGGTTTAACAACCTTCTCAATTATTCCATTTTTCTCCATTTCAGCTAATTCAAGTTTTAGTTTATCTTTTAACTGTAGTGGGATTTTTCTTGGAGGATGTATAACTGGTTGTGCAGTTTCATTTAGCACGATTTTGTATGGCTCATCCAAGCAGCCTATACCTGAAAAAACTTCTTTAAATATTTCTTTCACATCAGAATAATCATTTTTAAATGTAACTTCTCTAGAATTCAAATTATTTTCAATTTTTTCTATAGCATTGATTATTTTTAATATATTTAAGTGTTTCATTCGAAAATGTTGTTAACCCGCAGTTTGTTTTCTGTAGTTCAACATTAACTTTTAGAGAATTTAACTTATTTCTTGATATTACGTTTGCCATTGCCCCTGTATCTAATCTACAGCTTAATTTATGCTTGGTAACTTTAAAATTTATCATGAAATCATCATCAAAATTGCTATTTTCAGTATTTACCAAGCCTATAAACAAATCATCTGATTTTGAATCATCTACATCTACATATTTAATTTGTTTTTGAAAACATACTTTTGCATAATGCCCTATTTTATTACATAAATTACACTTAGCTTTATATGCATTGCAGGGTTGGCCTCTGTGCTCCATTCCACATCTACTACACCCTGAACTGCTTCCAGATTTACAATTGAACTGGCTGTCTTGGGACTTCGAATTAGTTGGATTAACTCTTCTGTCTTCCCACTGGGCTCTATTTACATATTTCTTATTGAAGTTTCTTTTCTTTATGTAGTGTACCTCCTCTGACTTCATTTTTTTCCGATTAGATTTTCGAACTTTCTATACTTTTACACAGATTGATTGCTTTTTCCAAGCTCATCCCATCTTCGTCATCAGTCTCTGTCTCATCGTTTCATCTGCTACCCCACAAGTTAGGCAAGTCTTAATCAGACTGTCCTCCAAATTCTCTAGCTCACAATTTTTTGCCTTGTTATAAATTTGTTATAATATCTGTTATAAATCTGTCTACTGACTCACCTTCTTCTTGTTTTCTGGTAAACAGGCAATACCTTGCATTTGGGACGTTGCTTTTTGGTTTAAAGTGTGCTTCAAATTTTTTTATAAACAGTTCTAACTTGTCTTTTTCTTCGGTTGAGAACTTTAATGTGTTGTATATTTTGAACCCTTCGTCCCCTATTAACTGTAGTAGTTGTGCACATTGGGTTATTTCAGGTTTCTTTGTTAATTCTGTCGCTTGTAAATAGTTTTTGAATCTTTGTATGAAAAATTTCCAATTTTCATACAAGTTACCTGACATCTGCTTCGAGTTTATTGCTGTCTTGAATTCCCATTATGCTTTTTATATGTTTTTCTTAACGTATTCGGTTTGGTTTCGGTTTCGGCACCATGTAAAGTAACACGTGCTAGGGTTCTTAGGTTAACTTTGAAGGAGAGGTTATAATGAAACAACTTGTATCTATCGTGTCTAGATTCAGAATGGTTTTATTTCCGCTACCTTATACTTGTCGCTGTCACTGAGTGTCACGTCACTCTTACAATGTTACCAACTTGAGTGCGTTCCGAACACTAACTATTTATATACATCACAACTCCCACCCCGCCTGCAGGGGGGTGGAGTGGAGGATCATGTTTGGTGTTAATCGATAGGTTTTTGAAAAATATTAAACAAGTTTTTTTCTTTTTCATTTGAAAATGTATATCTCGAGATATTAGAGCATTTCTATAATTTACCTATGGTATCACAATAAATGGTTTTTTCCGATTATAGCGCCATCTATCAACAATTCGAAAAAATGTCTTAAATAAAAGTTACTTACTTTTACATAAGAAATCCAAATCTGCGATAAAAACTGGGGTTTCTATTTAAGATTTTAAAGTAACCCCCACCCCACCTCCACGGGGTGGAGTGGGGATCGCGTTTGGTATCATTGGATAGAGTTTTAAAAACTATTGAAAACGTGTTTTTCAGTTTTTCGATCCAATGTTTAGTTCGCGAAATATTCGACCGTTTCGAAATATTCGGAAATATGGCCATATTGGCTTTCAACCAATTATGGGATATATCCAATGAACTGTCAATACGGATGGAATAGGCACGAAGACAATTAATGCAGCCACGATACAAGAGAGAGGTCCTAGAGAGAGACAGACAAGGTGCTGGAAACTTTGACAGGCCGTGTAATTTGAGTTGGCTATATCAACTTAAATCGGGGAAATATAAAAGTAAAATTCTAAATATAAAAGTAACATAAAAACATAATCAAGGACTTCTTCACTTTATATAAAACAGTCACTAAATTAAATAGTTTTAAAATTATTTAACTCCTAAATACTTTAGGAAAGTAGGTATTTGTTTTCATAAATAAAAATAACAATTATGAAAAGTATTTACCAGGTGTATTTACCAAAAGTGTTTACCAGGCCAACTATCATAAAAGAAATACGAAGTAAACGACTGTTTAACAGGCCAACTATCATAAAAGAAATACGAAGTAAACGACTATTTATTTCGTGGTTCATTCTTATACGCCATTCTCCATTCTCCTGTAGAGGTCCATATATTTTCCTTAAAATTTTTCTTTCCCATCTAAGAAGTTGTTCCTCTTGTTCACTAGTCAAAGTCCATGGTTCTGATGCATACATTACTACAGGTCTCATAACTGTTGTGTATATTTTTACTTTTGAATTAATATATATTGATTTTGCGTTTAAGATATTCTGTAGGCTGTAGAAGCATTTGTTTCCAAGTGAAATTCTTGCTGTTACCTCATCACTGTTTTTATTTCCTTCTGTAATTGTTAATTCTAAATATTTGAAACGGTCCACTCTTTCAAATATTTGCCTGCTCAGAGATATGTTGCCTTTTGTTTGTACTTTTTCTCGAGTTGTTATCATGTACTTTGTCTTTGAGACATTAACTTCTAGACCCATAGTCTGTGCCGCTTCTTTAAAATAAGTATAAATCTTTTCTAGGTCTTTTAATGTCAATATGATTATGTCTATATCATCTGCGTAGGCAACGACCTGATTGAGCTTTGTAAATATTATACCATCCCTATCTATAGGAGTTTTCCTGATTACTTGTTCCAAGCAAGGTTAAAAAGTGTTGTTGACAGCGCATCCCCTTGTGTTAGACCTTCATTAATGTTAAATTCATCGGACAGTTGATTTTGGATCCTTACTTTTGCTTTGGTGTTGGTTAGGCACAGTTTTACTAGTCTGATTAGGTTTTTTGTCACATTTAACTCTTGCATTCGCTATATAATTCCTTTCTAATTATTGAGTCATACGCTTGTTTGAAATCTACAAATAGATGATGTATGTAGTTCGATATTCCGCTCGTAGAATTTTTCCAGCATTTATGTTACTTTAAATATTTGGTCTATAGTTGACCTGCCTTTCCTGAATTCTCTTTGATAATCCTCTGTTGTTTGTTCCATTATATTATTTAGTCTTCCTTCCAATATTTTGCTAAATATTTTGTATCCAACGTTTAATAGTGATATTCCCCGGTGATTATTGCAATCTAACTTATCTCCCTTCTTATGTATAGGGCATATCACTGCAATTTTCCATTGTTCTGGCATTATTTCTGTAGTCCATATGTCTAGTATTAACTTTGATATTTCACTCTGTATTCTATGTCCTCCATATTTTAACATTTCTACAGTTATTGTATTGCATCCTGGGGCCTTGCTTTTTTTCACTTTTTTTATTACATCTGTTATTTCTGCTTCTTTTGGTGCATATTGGTCTACTCAGCCTCTCCTACTAGTCTTAACTCTTCTATTTCGTAACGTTGATTTTGTTTATTCAACAGTTCTTTAAAACGTTCTCTACACCGTTTTAGCACTGCTTTTTCGTCTGCTATTAAGTCACCATTTTTGTCTTTGCATAATTTTGTTCTTGGTTGGAAATCTTTTTTTTCCAAATTTATTTCCTTATAGAATAGTTTTATTTCATGTTTTTGTTCATGTTCTTCTAGCCTTTCAATCTTTTCTTTATTTTGTTTCCTCTTTTTAAATAGTAGGTGTTTTTTAATTGTCGTCTTCTGGTAGTATATTCCTCTTTGGTTTCTTCCGTACTGTTGTTCAGCATTTTAAGCCTAGCTTGATTTTTTTGTTCCATTAGTCTCTGACAGTCTTTGTCATACTATCTCTTTTGGATAGGTTCTTTGCTTTCCCCCACTACTTCTTTTGCAGCTGTTATCACTGCTTATTTTAAAACCCTCCATTTATCTTGGATATTTCTGACCTGATTTTCATTTATTTTATTACATTGTTAAATTATGTTTTCTATTTTCGTTTCATATCTTGCTCTCTTTTCCTCATTAGAGGCCAATATATTTCTGAAGCGTATTTGATCTTTTTTCACCTTTCTCTGTTTCCATGGCAGTAATTTTTTGTTTATATTTAATTAGCACAAGGTGGTGATCGGAACTGCTGTTTGCCCATCTATGATTTCTCACATCTGAAATGTCTGAAAAATTTGCATGAGGGCATAATTTTATATCCTTTATCGAAAACACAAGTAACGGGGCTGATCGGTGCGGGGGCATTTTTGACCATCTTATCCCGCTATAGCCTTTACACTTTTTAGATTGGAACAGGAGATATACTTTTACAAAATAATTTTAAGTCGATTATTTTGCGCTCAAGTCTATAAAAATTTGGGACAATTTTCACAATCCATTATATGCTACAAATGATGACCAGTGACTGAAATATTTGCGTTTGGTAGTGTTGCCATGTCCTTAGAATAAATCGAGAAAGAGCATGTGATATGGTTCTTTTCATGAGCATTTTTCAGTGCGTCACAAATGATAGAAAAAAAGGTTAGTGCGTGATAAATACACATTTTTATTCTAACATGACATTTTAGTTAAATCTGTCAGTTGTCACATTTTATTTGCAACTTGCTATAAAAACAAATCAATTGTGTTTATTGCATTTATAAAATGGTATTTTCTTTTATTTGTATAGTCTTATAAATTGTACAGATTAATTTTTTTTTATATAGAATAATCTAAACCAAAGCCAGAATCAGAGAGAAAAAAATATTATTCTATATAAAAAAAATTTAATCTGTACAATTTATAAGACTATACAAATCAAAGAAAATACCATTTTATAAATGCAATAAACACAATTGATTTGTTTTTATACCAAGTTGCAAATAAAATTTGACAACAATCAGATTTAACTAAAATGTCATGTTAGAATAAAAATGTGTATTTATCACGCACTAACCTTTTTTCTATCATTTGTGACGCACTGAAAAATGCTCATGAAAAGAACCATATCACATGCTCTTTCCCGATTTATTCTAAGGACATGGCAACACTACCAAACGCAAATATTTCAGTCACTGGTCATCATTTGTAGCATATAATGGATTGTGAAAATTGTCCCAAATTTTTATAGGCTTGAGCGCAAAATAATCGACTTAAAATTATTTTGTAAAAGTATATCTCCTGTTCCAATCTAAAAAGTGTAAAGGCTATAGCGGGATAAGATGGTCAAAAATGCCCCCGCACCGATCAGCCCCGTTACTTGTGTTTTCTATAAAGGATATAAAATTATGCCCTCATGCAAATTTTTCAGACATTTCAGATGTGAGAAATCATAGATGGGTAAACAGCAGTTCCGATCACCACCTTGTGCTAATTAAATATAAACAAAAAATTACTGCCAAGGAAACAGAGAAAGGTGAAAAAAGATCAAATACGCTTCAGAAATATATTGGCCTCTAATGAGGAAAAGAGAGCAAGATATGAAACGAAAATAGAAAACATAATTTAACAATGTAATAAAATAAATGAAAATCAGGTCAGAAATATCCAAGATAAATGGAGGGTTTTAAAATAAGCAGTGATAACAGCTGCAAAAGAAGTAGTGGGGGAAAGCAAAGAACCTATCCAAAAGAGATAGTATGACAAAGACTGTCAGAGACTAATGGAACAAAAAAATCAAGCTAGGCTTAAAATGCTGAACAACAGTACGGAAGAAACCAAAGAGGAATATACTACCAGAAGACGACAATTAAAAAACACCTACTATTTAAAAAGAGGAAACAAAATAAAGAAAAGATTGAAAGGCTAGAAGAACATGAACAAAAACATGAAATAAAACTATTCTATAAGGAAATAAATTTGGAAAAAAAAGATTTCCAACCAACAAGAACAAAATTATGCAAAGACAAAAATGGTGACTTAATAGCAGACGAAAAAGCAGTGCTAAAACGGTGTAAAGAACGTTTTAAAGAACTGTTGAATAAACAAAATCAACGTTACGAAATAGAAGAGTTAAGATTAGTAGGAGAGGCTGAAGTAGACCAATATGCACCAAAAGAAGCAGAAATAACAGATGTAATAAAAAAAGTGAAAAAAAGCAAGGCCCCAGGATGCAATACAATAACTGTAGAAATGTTAAAATATGGAGGACATAGAATACAGAGTGAAATATCAAAGTTAATACTAGACATATGGACTACAGAAATAATGCCAGAACAATGGAAAATTGCAGTGATATGCCCTATACATAAGAAGGGAGATAAGTTAGATTGCAATAATCACCGGGGAATATCACTACTAAACGTTGGATACAAAATATTTAGCAAAATATTGGAAGGAAGACTAAATAATATAATGGAACAAACAACAGAGGATTATCAAAGAGAATTCAGGAAAGGCAGGTCAACTATAGACCAAATATTTAAAGTAACACAAATGCTGGAAAAATTCTACGAGCGGAATATCGAACTACATACATCATCTATTTGTAGATTTCAAACAAGCGTATGACTCAATAATTAGAAAGGAATTATATAGCGAATGCAAGAGTTAAATGTGACAAAAAACCTAATCAGACTAGTAAAACTGTGCCTAACCAACACCAAAGCAAAAGTAAGGATCCAAAATCAACTGTCCGATGAATTTAACATTAATGAAGGTCTAACACAAGGGGATGCGCTGTCAACAACACTTTTTAACCTTGCGTTGGAACAAGTAATCAGGAAAACTCCTATAGATAGGGATGGTATAATATTTACAAAGCTCAATCAGGTCGTTGCCTACGCAGATGATATAGACATAATCATATTGACATTAAAAGACCTAGAAAAGATTTATACTTATTTTAAAGAAGCGGCACAGACTATGGGTCTAGAAGTTAATGTCTCAAAGACAAAGTACATGATAACAACTCGAGAAAAAGTACAAACAAAAGGCAACATATCTCTGAGCAGGCAAATATTTGAAAGAGTGGACCGTTTCAAATATTTAGAATTAACAATTACAGAAGGAAATAAAAACAGTGATGAGGTAACAGCAAGAATTTCACTTGGAAACAAATGCTTCTACAGCCTACAGAATATCTTAAACGCAAAATCAATATATATTAATTCAAAAGTAAAAATATACACAACAGTTATGAGACCTGTAGTAATGTATGCATCAGAACCATGGACTTTGACTAGTGAACAAGAGGAACAACTTCTTAGATGGGAAAGAAAAATTTTAAGGAAAATATATGGACCTATACAGGAGAATGGAGAATGGCGTATAAGAATGAACCACGAAATAAATAGTCGTTTACTTCGTATTTCTTTTATGATAGTTGGCCTGGTAAACACGTTGGTTAGGACACGTAGAAAGGATGGATGCTAAGAGAAATACAAAAAAGTACTTAGAAAAGAATTAAACGGGAAGAGACCGAGAGGTAGGCCTAGTGTTACGTTGGGATGTCCACGAGTTACTTTACGCAAAGATCCCTAGGTTCGAAATTAAATTATAGAAAATAACTTTCGATTACAGAAAATTACCCCTATTAAAAATACGCAAGTGTAGCTTAAAACAAAGTTTTTATTTGGATGTTATCCGAAGAATGTTACAAACTCGACTGACTTAAAAACATAATATCCAATATCTACACATTCCTTAAAACTGCAATACATTCTTATCATAGGTTTCAATCTCAAGTGGGCTGGCTAGTAAGCCCATCATCCCTTCACCTTAAAACAACGAAAGACAAACCATATGGCTCGCCGTATGTATAAATCAGAAATATCTTTTAAACACGAACACTGCCATATTTTATAATGACTCGACATTCTCCCACCTTGGGGAATTTGACAAAATTTCTCAAAAAATACAGAGAGTCACGAAAAATTACAATAAAATATCAAATAAAGTGAAAAGTAAAATATATCAAAAACAAACAGTCATGAAAAAATCAAGTCAAGAAAATGTCACTTGAATCTTACAGGAGTTTTAACTACCCGGCCACTTCGCGTACATCTTTCATTTAAATCGGGTGCTCTGCTTTTTGTCACTCCCGCACTTATTTCACTTGATTCTTCCTCAGCCTGGAGCTGACAACCGTTCTCTTGAGGCACTGTCTTTGGAGCCGCATCCCGTAGGGTAATACCCTGGATATTCTCGCCAGCAGTAACTGCCTCCACGACTTCCACTGGGTAAAGCCTTTGCAACGGTCTCAGAAGTTGGCCTTGTGCCGTCGCAAGACGAACTAACCGCCCCTGATTATCTCTACCGGGTAAAAGTTCAATAACTTTTCCTAAAGGCCACTGAAGACGCTTGATGTTGTCGTTGCCTACTAAAACGACATCCCCGATAGACACTTTCGTCTTCTTCGTTCCCGCTTTGAGTTGAGCCAGATATTCAGCACGAAATCTTTTTCGCAAATGATTTCTCAACTCTTGCAAACGGCGTATTTTGTGTGTGAGAGAATTCTGCTCTAGCAAATCACAATCCGGCAACTCGTAACTGACTTGCTCACGTAAAAACATACCTGGAGTCAACGCGGCTAACTCAGTAGGATCATCCGAAATATACGTCAACGGCCGCGAGTTGACTATACTCTCACAATCACACAACAATGTCAATAAGTCTTCATAATTGAGAGACGCTCGACCCAAAACTTTTCGCAAAAGTCCTTTCACAATACCTATTAATCGCTCCCAAAATCCACCCCACCATGTAGCTGTAGGGGGGTTGAAACGCCACTTAATACGTTGTGTGGAACTATATTCCGCGATCATGTTCCAGTCTAATTGCTTAAGCGCGTTGTCAAGTGCCGTAAAATTCGTTCCATTGTCACTATAAACCGTTCTCGGGCGTCCACGCCTTGCAACAAAGCGACGGAAAGCTTGAATAAATGCATTTGTTGACAAGGAGGTAACGAGTTCCAGATGAACTGCGCGATAAACGGCACAAGTGAACAAACAAATCCATGCCTTCTCGCCCGATTTCAAGTAAAGAGGCCCAGCTAAGTCCACCCCGGAAATCTCGAACACTGCAGCATCTCGAACTCTGTCGGCCGGCAATGAAGGCGTTTGTACTTCGAACGATTTCCCATCTTGTCTCTTGCACACACCACATTCTTTTAAAATGGACCGCACAATCCGTCTACCCCCTAAAGTCCAATATTTTTCGCGGAGCAAACTAAGCAGTCCCTGTGTACCAACGTGACAAGAGTTTTTGTGTAAGCTCAAAATCAACTTGCGCACTATAAAATGTTCACCCGGAAGTAAGATAGGCAGACGAAAATCTTCCGTGTCAACTCTCTCTGTAACGCAAGTTTTTAAACGTATAAGTCCAAATTAATCTACAAACGTGATCAGCGAGGAAATTCGTTTCGTATCTGAACCGAACGCTTCGTTCTGCACTAACTTCAACACAAACATTTCGGCTTTGTCAATTTCCTCCGCTACCAATTCGTCTGTAAGTTTTCCATTCGAATTTCTCGTATTGTAACAAAATCGTAGCGTCCAAGCCATCATTCTTAACAGTTTTGTGTACTGAGAAAAGTAACGCAGGTGCCAATCGTCGGACGTCGTATTCAGTAGTGACGAAATGGCTTTTTTCTTTTTCTCAGTGCCGACTTCTTCATCAACCTCTACTTTTTGTTGGGGCCAATAATTTTCGTTTCTGTACAACCATTCCGGGCCTTCCCACCATCGAGATTCGAACAATTGCCGAACACCACAGCCTCTTGATGGAAGATCGGCAGGGTTGAGAGAACCAGGCACATACTTCCAACACTCAGCATTGGCTAAATTTCTAATCTCCTGAACTCTATTAAAAACAAAAACAGTCATCCTTACGTTGAATCCAAGAAAGAACCGTAGTGGAATCACTCCAAAAATAAGACTCAACATGCTGAGAAAATTGTCTTTTGACTGACTGATAAAGTCTAGCACCAATAGTGGCTGCCAACAGTTCCAATCTAGGTATAGAAATCTTCTTCAAAGGAGCCACACGACTCTTAGCTGCTACAAGAAAAATCGAAACACCATTATTCCGAAGAACTCTCAAAAATACTACGGCTGCATAAGCTTTCTTACTTGCATCTGAAAAGGTGTGCAAACTCCAATGGTCAGCTTCAATGGGCCCAACCTGGATCCAACGTGGAATCTCAATACTCGACAGTTCAGGAAGATGAGTAACCCATTGACAAAATTCCTCAGCCATGTCATTCTCGACTGGTGCATCCCATCCCAGGCGCTTTTCCCAAAGTTTCTGCAGCAACAGTTTAGGGAACAGAGATACTGGACAGGTAAAACCAATAGGGTCAAATATACTCTGAGCTACAGAAAGCATCAGTCTCTTAGTTATGGGTTCTTTTCTGACCACTCCCTGAAAAATTTCACCATTGATTTTTAGTGTGTCTCTTGAGGAGTCCCAGAGAAGACCAAGAACAGGGACAACTGTTTTTGTACTACCAGAAGACTCCCACCCTCTCAAATCCATCTTAGCTTCCTCCATGATGGCAGTTGCTTCTGATACGAACTTTCTCAACTCATTCTCATCGGTAACACTAGTCACACAATTATCTACATAGAACCAAATCATAAGCCTTTCAATTGTATTTTTAGAGTACGGCATATCATTACAACATTTCTCCAGCGCCTTTATTAAATGAAATTCTATAGTAGCACCCAGAAGAAATGGGCTACAGTTGACTCCAAAAACAACTCTCCTATGTCGAAATACAAATTCCTTTCCTTCATTGTTTACCCATAGGAACCTCAAAAAATCTCTGTCCTTCGAATATACAGAAATTTGAAGAAAAGCCTTTCGAATATCCGACACACCTATTTTTTGTTGTCTGAACCGTAATAACACAGAAGGAATAAGGTCAATAAGATTAGGCCCTACCTCTAAACACTGGTTCAAAGAAGGACGACCCTGTTCATGAGATGATGCATCAAAGACTGGCCTAATTTTCGTGGTTTCGCTAGTATTTTTAATAACGGGCCTGTGAGGCAAATAGTGCACACAATTATTCTCTTCGGGATTATTTACTATTTCGATCACACCCTTGTTCAACCACTCATTGAATATTAAATTATACGATTCAAACAAATTGGACTTTTCCAACTTATTTAAAGTAGTATCTAACCTTCTTCTAGCGACAACTAAATTATCTGAAATTAAAAGATGCTTGTTCAACCAAGGTAACATAACCTCATACCTACCTTCGTTGTCACATCGGATAGTCTCATAGAAAAAATTCTTAGCCTCCTTGGCCGCCACCTCTCGTGTCAATTTTTCTACAGGATCGGTTATCCCAATAATATCAAGCTCCCAGAGTTTCGCCACAGAAGAACTATCAACAAACAACGCAATCGACATCATAGGTGTGCTGAAATTAGAAGCAACTGCCGGCACCTTGCCTTTAAGGCCGCGTCTCACCATCAAATAATTTGATCAAACAGTTTGAGCAAACTTGACGTACGAGAGGAAGTACGTCAAAGTGACGTCACAATTGCAGTTTGTTGAAATTCTAAAAATCGGTGTTCTCACGATCAGTCTAGTTTGATCAAATTTTCTGTATTAATAGTTGTCTAACTTGTTTGAACTTAATCTAATCCACAATGAAAATTGAAAATGAAATGAAAAGGCTGGAGTGAGGAGTGCTGAAGGGAGTTGTGACTTTACTTTGTTGTCAAGTACTAAGTAGGGCACCTATTACCACTGTTCGGGCATATCAGGCAGAAAAAATAGAAAAGAAAGAATGTAGGCTAGACCTGGAATTTTTCCATGAAATGAAAGCCCTAATAAAAACTAAATTGTGTACAAGAAGACATTGGGAAAAAATACATCTATGAGTGAAAGCATCAACAGTGCGAACAGGTACGAATCAAAGATTGAATTAACAGTATGTATTTATATTTAAACAATATTGTTCTTTACAGATTAATTGTTGCTTTACGCTATGTAGGCACAGGGCTCACATTAAAAAGGGTAAGCTTTTCCACGACAATTGCATATAATTTTTCTAAATTAGCAACAAATTTAATAGCAAATGGCAGTTTTCACGTTGTCTAGAAGCTATGGATGGAAACATTTTTTTTTTTTGAGCAGGTGGTAAATATTCTAAATACCGTACCCAGCCGTGTCCACTTAAGGATGGCTAAGCGTGTGTTGGATTCAGAGAGGAAGAGTTTACCCCCATGCATTTCCCCCTAAGAAGTCCTGCCTACGGGCACCCTCTGGCTAACTGCCTACCAACTAAAGTCCACCCCCTTCTCCCCCGGTGCACACGGTACAAATTCCTTGGCGGATGTAACTTCGAGTGCAGCGGGGCAGTCTGTCAAGCCTAATACGGCTCAGATAACGTTCCAAAAAGATAAAAGAAAAAAGAAAAGAAAATAATGTATACAACAGGCAAATAATTATCTATATGATGTCATGCTTAAAATATACACATATTTACACATACAGACATTCAAACATACATAGTACACACAAACACATATACACATATATACTTCGTCCGTAGTTTAGTTTCATCAATCCAGTACAAGTCTATCCACCTTGATCCTCTCTCGCTCTCTCAAGCGTCTCCTTTTTCTTCATAATCCCGGTTATCAGATCGACCACCAAATTAAAGTTATCTTTGCTTTGCAAAGATTTTTCCATAACGTTATCAATGGAGATTTCTCCTAACCTTGTTTCTAGAATCAATCTCTCTCTTTCAAAGAGCCTGCAGACAAATATGCAGTGTTGAGCGTCGTCTCTGATGTTGCATTCTGAACATTGGTCATCTACTGTCTTCTTGATAACATACGTATACGATCTAAAGGAACCATGGCCGGTGAGGAACTGTGTAAAATAATAATTTAATCTTTTATACTTACATGCAGACCAGGCCACCACATCTGGAATGAGCCTTTTGGTCCATTGAGCCTTTTCGATTTGTGCCTCCCATTCACCTTGCCATTCTTGGTACATCTGTCTTCTTACCTCAGACTTTATGTGGGGCAAGTGGCCGTAATCATTTGCATATAATAGCATTCTTTCTTTGGCTAGGAGGTGAATGGGGAGAGTACCTGATATTGCCTGAAGGGCAATTGTCGAGGTAGTCCGGTACGCACTTGTTAGTCTCAAGAGGGGTTTTCTTTGTGATTTTTCCAGCATGTTTTTATACTTTGTCATTCTCAAAACTTCGTACCATATGGGGGCACCATACAGAAGAGTAGAATGCACTACCTGAAGGTACATTCTTCTTTTATGACTGCTTGGTCCGCCGATATTTGGCATGATCTTTGATAATGCAGTGGTCCTTCCTTCTGCTTTCTGGACTATTTTACTAAGATGTTTGGTATATCTAAGACCTGTATCCAGGTGTATGCCCAAGTATTTCGTACAATTTGTCGGCTCTATTCTTGTACTACCTACCATGAAAGTTAGATTGGGTCGTTTTCTTGGGCCTTTTAAAATGACAATTTCTGTTTTATGTGTAGCCAATTCGAGATCTTGTTCCCTCATCCAGTCATATACTTTCCTACAACTTTTATTCACTATATCTTCTAAGTCCCAGTTCGTTTCAGTCTGAATCAGTAGCGCTAGATCATCTGCATACGCAATAGCTTTGACTTTACTTCCATAGGTAATTTCCAGAACCCCGTTATACAGAACATTCCATAATGTTGGTCCCAGTACGGATCCTTGCGGTACTCCTGCTGTGGTTTGCAGGTCTTTAGGCTTCGCCACCTGGACATACCTTTCATTAAGGTAGTTCTTGATTATATTTACTAAATATTCTGACACTCTTGACTTTTCCAGAGCTTTGACGATGTGACCCCAATTGGCAGAATTAAATGCATTTTTCACATCGAACATCACGAGAACGGCCCATCTTTTCCTCGTCTCTTTGACCGTGTCAGTTATTGCCTTTACCGCATCTATTGTGGATCTGGATCTTCTAAATCCGTACTGTCTATCCGAGATACTTCTGTTTCTTTGCAGATCCTCCTCCAGACGATTCTTTATTAGATATTCATAGAATTTTCCCAAGCAATCCAACAGGCAGATTGGCCTGTATGAGTTGGCTATATCGGGGTCTTTCCCGGTTTCAAAATAAGCGTTAATCTGGCCTGTTTAATCTGGTCGGGGAACTCTTGCCTATGGAGGAGATTATTGAAAATCCTCCTGATTATTTCAGGATATTTTTCTATGATGATCTTAATCGCTTCTGGAGGTACACCATCTGGACCAGCTGCTTTACCTACTTTTATATTACTTGCTGCTACTGCTATTTCCTCCGCCGAGAAGTCGTCGGGTTGAACAGTAATGTTGACTTGGGCGAATGTTTGACGGGGCTTTGTGGGAAAAAGTATGTTCGCTATTTCATTCCTTTTTTGTGAGCAGAGGCTGTACGGGGTTTCTGACCTCAAAGTTTTTATTGTGATTCTGTATGCTTCTCCCCATACATCATTTTCTAGCGCTGTGCATAGATTTTGCCAACAATTTCGCTTAGCCCTTTTGATTTCTCTGCCCAGTTCTTTCTTAGAACGCTTGTAATCGTCGATATTTTGCTGGGTCCTATACCTCTGTGCTGTTCGTCTACACCTAAAACATTCGGCTCTTTTAGACTGAATCTCGTCGTTCCACCAGTATGGGACTGTGTACGTAATATTCTCACACGTTCTACTAAGAGTATGTGCGTTGACAATGGTCCGTCGGAGACTTTGAAAGTCAGTAGTATCATCTTCTTGTAGATTGCTTATTTCGGTCTTAAAGCGTTCTATGTTGAAGGTAATTCTTTTCCTTCCTATCTTCATGACCTTAGTTCCAGTTTCGAAGACGATGTATCTATGATGCGTGTAGAGGTTGTCCTCCAACACATCCCAACCCATCAACTTCCTGGCATAATTTCTACTTGCAAGGGTAACATCAATATGACTTCGTGTTTCGCCTCTAACAAACGTCGGTTTGCCATTATTAAGCACTACTAGGTCTTCTGAAAGTATCCAATCGTTCCACATCTCCCCTCTGTTGTCGTTTTTAGGAGACCCCCATATGATCGATTTGGCGTTTATATCCCCAGCCACAATAAAGTCTCTGTATTGTTGAGACGTTTGTATGATGCTTTCGACATGTTGTTGGTAGCGCTCCCTAGTTATGTTAGGGGAGATATAGCAGGCGATGATTGCCAAGTTATCTATTTTGATCATTACATGACCCTCCTTTTTTATAATTTTGCTGATGCACACGTTCTTGTTTACGGGGTATATGGCCACATCAACTTTCAGCTCGGCAATCCAGCCTTGGTTCTTAGTCATGTTTTTATTTGGCTCGGGGACAACCAGTAAATCAGCTCCAATTTCGAGGGCTTTAGTATAAATCATATGGTGTGCCATTTTGGCCCTCCCGATGTTCACCTGGAGTATTTTAAGTCTTTTTTTTCCTAGCGAAGCCATTGCAGATAATTACCCTTGTCTTAGTTTAAGGTTAAAGTTGAAGTTGTCGGTGGAGAGTATTGTCTTATACTAGACCGGCTATATCTGACAAGGGCGGTGCTACTTCCGCAGCATCACCCAGTTCTTGATTCTGGGTCGCGGTGTTTGTAAGGCTGGACGACGATGTGGAAGGTTCCATTTCCACGTCTACTCCGACATTGGGCATATCAGCGAGGGAGACGGTTTTCATATAATCAGTTACGGATATTTCAGATTTATTGCCCGGCATCGGGATATCTTGTTTTTTAAGTTTTGGCTTTTCGGCCTGTCTGGCCATCCTCAGGGCATCTCTGAATTTAGGACAGGCCATACTGCCACATCTATGCGCCTCATCGCACAAGACGCATCTTGCCGCAGCCCGACAGGACTCTATATCGTGCCCGGTTGCCCCGCAGCCATAGCAAGTACCGGTCCTATCGGGGCCGGCACACGCATCCCGTCGAAGGCCCAGCATCTATTGCACCTGGGGACTCGGATACGTTTCTCAACCTGGCATCGGACGATGCCCACCTTTACTGTCTCTCTCTGGAGAATAGAATCGGCCGCCTGTTTGGTGAGGATGACTGTAGCCGCTAGGGTGTTACCCCTAAATGGCCTCATCTCTTTGATTCTATTCGGTTCTTGCCATCGACCAGTGTAAACCTCGAGTGCTTCTTTAAGCTCCTCTTTACTAGTGTCCTCCGACATTCCTTTTACATGGACGGTTACCGTCTTATTTTCTTCACCAAGCTGAAGGGTGCGTAACCCACTACCTTTGTTGGTCAGGGCGTCTCTAATCTGTTTTAGGGCGGCCTGGTCCTTATCCATTGTGATAAGGAGCTTACCGTCCTTGGTGCTACGCAGCGTCCTGATTGACTCTGTGGCTCCCGTGGTCTTAACTGCCGTTTTGACCGAGCTTAATAAATCTTTGTATGATGTGTCTTTTTTGGACACAATCATACCATATGTGGGGCGGTCCTTCCTCGTTGCAGTGGTATAGATGTTTATTGTGACCTTGGTATTTCGGAATATCACCTCACACATTTTCTGTAGCCCGACCACCGTAATAAAACTAAGGTGGTGCAGCGCAACTACCGCTTCCGGGCCAACTTCCTCTCGGATCTGTTCCAGGCGCTCCCAGAGAACCCGCTCGTCCAATGTAAGATTAACCCTTATAACCTTGCGTACCAATCCCGCCGATGCCTTAGACCTTACTGATGTTCTGCTCTCTAGGACATCAAAGTCGTTTTCGATATCTGCCAGCTCTGGGAATCTATCCCTATAGAGTCTTTGAATGCTCCCCTCCATTGTTGTATCCGTCGGTTCGACGAGTTATATTCATCAGTCGTAGTTACCGGATTTCCGACTACTATCTTGGTTCTCTGATATACGCTGTTTGCCCAATCTTGCTCTGTTACCCTCTTCCAATCATCAAAAGCGATGATTTCGTCAAGGGAACTTACAAACTGTTTGACGCCGAAACCGTGCATGGATGGAAACATGGTGAACTTTCAACCTCTCAGAAGGGATACTATAGAAATTATAAAGGAACTGACGGCCATTACTTTTTGCTGTATTATATTATGCAGTTGGTCAATTTCTTATTGCAGATATAAGAAGAAATGATCCAAATATATCAGATTTGAATTTCACGACGGCGACGGAATGTAAACGCGACGTCTACTGAGAATGGGAGTCGAATCGAATTTTAATGGGAGGTGTATGGAATGGGTATGAAAAGTAAACGGAATGCATAGTGAGAATCAACCTTTAAAGAGCAGCAGCTACAGCTCCCGGGTGCATATTTACAGATGCTAGCGTGTGTAGACACCAGGGTGTTGAAATCAGTTAGGGTTTGGAAAAAGAGTACATTTACAGATGCTAGCGCGTGTTGACACCACGGTGTGCAGCGGTGTTGAAATCAGTTAGGGTTTGGAAAAACAGTACGTTTACAGATGCTAGCGTGTGTTGACACTATGGTGTTGAAATCAGTAAGGGTTTGGAAAAACAGTACATTTACAAATACTAACAGATTTGGACACCAGAGTGTTGAAAGCAGCTAGCTTTTTTAGTGGTTATACATGCATAGATGCTAACAGCTATTGACATTGAATTTATATACCTACTGCTGTGGAAAATATTTAAGTGATTTAGGTATTAATAAATAATTAAACGTTGTTGGGATATAAGCAATAATATATTAACACAAAAGAACATCATAAAAAATAATGTTGTTCTGAAGTTATTTCCTTGTGGCATTTTTATAATTTACTATTTAGATGGGAAATAAGCCACAATTAAATTGAAAAAAATAATTTTTGGTAACGTTTCGACGCCCAAATCGGGTGTCGTTGTCAAAATACAAAATACTACTAAATTAAACAAAAATTTTGTTGCTTAGTAAAAAATTCTTCTAATAATTTATTTAATCTGACTCATTTATATCGGCAATTTAGACAGATATTATACATTTTAAAGTATTTTTTACTAAGCAACTTCAATTTTCTTTTAATTTAGTAGTATTTTGTATTTTGACAACGACACCCGATTTGGGCGTCGAAACGTTAATAATAGTATATTATTCAACGAGCTTCATCATGTAATGAAGGCTATTACTCACGATGATGAAGTTTGCGGCACGAGCCGAAAGCGAGTGTCGTAATTCATCAGAGTGAATAATAGCCATTACGTGCGAGTATAATCATATACTTTTTCTACGACCTTTTTTATTTTAATTAGTAAAAAAACATGATTATCAACTACTCGAGATTAAAATTATACAGAATTAAAAAAAATGTAACAATGGGTGAGTATACTTTTACGTTTATACCTTGTTTAATATGTATAAATTTTGTGTGAGAGTGACATTAGCGCATTTGCTGTGTTTATTGGAATTTATAACTTACACTTATTGTGTTTATTTGATAAAGTTGTATTGTCTTAAATATATTATAACATAGTTATATTATTATATTATATAATTAAATTTAAAAACGTACATTATTACAACTTTATAACATACGTCCACCAATAATAGCCATTTCTTATTTATTACATTGACAATAGGTACAAAGTGCTTAAAATTTTCGGAAACGAATAGAACTTGAATTGACTATTTCTCGTTGTATTTTTACAATACATAAGACAGTATTTGCCGTTTTTTTATTTTATAAAGCAACATTTATTTTTGTATATTATAATTCTAATCTCGAGTAGGTACCTAGCTGACAATATTATTTTTTTCAATAATTAAAATAAAAAAGGTCGTAGAAAAAGTATAGTATTCTACTCTCATGTAATGGCAATTACTCACTCTGATGAATTACGATACTCGCCTTCGGCTCGTACCGCAAACTTCATCGTGAGTAGTAGCTGTCTATCAATGCATGCTCGTTGAATAATATACTATGAAGACCTAAGTGGAAGAAGGAGGTATGTACCATTTTCTAAAATTTTGAGTTTCTTAGTGAATGAAGGTGGTATGTAACTTCACTATAATATGACGTTTATACTGTACCTCTAAAAAGCTTAATAAGAGATACCTATTCTAGTCAAGTGGATGAAGGAGGTATGTAATATTTAAAATACAATTCTTGAATGGAAGAAGGAGGTATGAAATATTTTTCGTCTTTTTCAGGTTTAAATTGTTTATAACTGGGAAACTATTAACTGAGAAAAATTACAAAAGACCTTTTTTGTTTCCAATAATCAAAAGAACCTAAAATAATGTACCCGGGTTGAAAAAATTGATTTTTTTTAATTTGTGTAAGTTTTTTTAATAAATGTAGCTAAATAACTACGGATGGCATTTAGATATAGGGAATATAACACGAGAAATAATTAGCATTTCTTAAGGACTTCAAAACTAGCATTTTTTAATAGCTATTGGTGCAGTTAGCAACATTCGGCTGTGAATAAGTTTAAAATGTAAATTATTTTAGTGCATTTTTAGTTAAACCTTATTGTATATTTGAAGATTTACAATTATTATTACACTGATAATTAATATAATTAGTTTTAATAATATTATGAGTGGCCAAAATAAATAAAAATAAAACAAGTGTTTTATTTCGACTAACAAACCAGAAACAATCCTACTACTAGTGCAGTGATGTTAAAAAGGGATTTAAAAATGGTGTGCTGTATTTTTAAACTGGATATCAAGTAAATGATATATGTCATATCAACAAAGTTATTTCCTAGTGCTAATGGCACAGCTCAAGATGGACTACCAAGATCAAAATCAACAGATGCCAGGTTTATCCACACAAATGCAATCAATTATCCCACAATATTTATCACAACCAAATCCTTAGCCTTTCAACCCAAACCTAGTAGGTAGTTGGTACATATATATATCAAAACCCACAAGCATTCCAACACACTTGGACGAATAATAAGCCCCAAACTCTGTCTCTGAATTGTAGAAGGTAGAAAGTAACAAACCAAAAAGCAATCAGAAGTCCTGATGAGAAAAAATCTAGAAAACAAACAAGAGTAACCATTGGCTACAAAAGCTGCTGTGCATAAATAACTTGTTTAGTATGCATGCTAAAGAAAGCAAAGAAGGAAATCAAGGAAGGAAAGATCAACAAAATAATTTTAATATGTAGCGAAGCCACCACTGATATACAGTGTCTCACAGCTTAAATGATGCAGTCACTACTCAATAGGGCTTTTCATCAATTGTCATTTGTTTTGAGCTTCTGTCATATGTTGTATAATATTAATATACAGGGATTATTCAACATATGACAGACGCTCGAAACAAATGACTGTGAATGAAAAGCTCTATAAAACTAGCTTGTGTCAGTTGCTCAATATGTATTAGAAAAAAATTACATACTGAAAGTAAGTTAGTATAAGTCTTTTAAAATAGCATAAGCTGTTTTGGGTTTCAAGTATACCATACTTAAATATTAATAAACCTTTGAAATAAATTTAATTATTTAGGATATTACAAAAGAATAATCTACATGAACTGCAAGAAATAAATCTTCTATCAGCCAAAGAAATGGGCATATTACATTATTTGTGTTCACTAGGGAGCATATTAACAAAGATTGTAACTTTTGGAATTCAGTAATATTTGCTGATGAAAATAAACTTGTTTGGGTCCGATAGACTAAAGAACTAAGACTAAAAAAAATGAAAGCACGTAGGAGGTGGAGTGATGATGTGGGGGTGTATGTTGTCTGCAGGAGTACGTAACATGCATTTTATTGACAGTAATATGAACCAATACATATATTTGGATATACTAACACATCATCTCACTGCTAGTGCTCAAAAATTATGTATCGATGATAATTACCCATTTTATCAGGACATTGATCCAAAACATATATGTGAAATTTAATAAAAAATGTTCTTCTTGGTAAAAGGTATATTAGTTTAAAAAGCCCTAAAGGGCTACAAACATGTAGACAAAACGTTTTCGCTCTGTAACAAGAGCATCATCAGTGTTACAAGAACATGGTGAGCCAACCAAAAAAATACGAAGGTCAAAGCCTTTTAAAAAGGAGACAAAAGTCTTATATAAATAACTACATTGAAAAATCCAAAGGATGGATAGAAATTCCTAAGGATACGGCCCTAAAGCAACATATGACTTTCACACGTTGTAAGTGGGTCAAAAGGTAATTAGGTCATTATGTTATAAGAGGTGGCAGGCAACAATATAACATAATGACCTAATTACCTTTTGACCCACTTACAACGTGTGGGAGTCATATGTTGCTTTAGGGCCGTATCCTTAGGAATTTCTATCCATCCTTTGGATTTTTCAAATGTAGTTATTTATATAAGACTTTTGTCTCCTTTTTAAAAGGCTTTGACCTTTGTATTTTTTTTTTGGTTGGCTCATCATGTTCTTGTAACACTGATGATGCTCTTGTTACAGAGCGAAAATGTTTTGTTCACATGTTTTAGCCCTTTAGGGCTTTTTAAACTAATATACCATTTACCAAGAAGAAAATTTTTTATTAAATTTCACTTGTAATTAATGGTATACAGCCAACTACAGGAAGTTCTTCCTTGTGGATTTTCAAAACATATATGTTATATCGGGTTCATATTTGGTTGCTTTATAAGTGCTGAAATGTCATTAAAACACCAGCCCAGTCACCAGATTTGAATGTTATTGAAAATTTGTGACATTAAAAAATAACATAAATAGTACCCCAACTGTAACTGATAATAAAGAAGGACCTATAAAATATTAGCAATCATAGTTCACTGCCTTGTGTTTATTTTCTCATTCTTATTTAAAAGTTTGCTTTATCATTTTAGCTGACATCAAAATCATACATAAAATAATTCAAGGTATTTAAGTATGGTGTATTATTTAAAACCCAAAACATATAGCTTGTGCTATGTTAGAAGACGTATAGTAACTTACTTTCAGTATCAGTATGTAATTATTTTCTAATCAATATTGAGCTAGTGACACAAGTAGCGACTGCATCATTTCAGAATTTAAGCTGTGAGTCACTCTAGGTGTTGTAGTAATCAGAATCAGTAATATAATATTATTGTTCATAAAATAGGACTTTTCAACGCTTCTCATTTGTTTGAATATTAATTTATTTACTAAAAATTCAAATTCCATCATGTTATGTCTAACAGCTGATTGTCATTTGTCGAGTTTGAGCAAACTGACCTTGAATTATGCCTTGAATCAGATGTTCAGGATGTGACGTCACTAACTGTCACTTTGTGTCACTAACTGTCAAGTTTGATCAAATTATTTTATGGTGAGACGGGGCCTTAAGAGTCCAACCTAACAAAGTTTCAACTGCTAGAAGACCACACTGTAACTGATATTTCCTGCCTGTATACAATTTGCCTACAACATCAGCTCCCAACAAAATCTCAATTGGTGCTATATGTCCGACATCGCTGAGCGAAATATTCATGTCACTAAGTTCCTCAACCCAAGGGCCGTGATAAACAGTAGAGACATCTGCACAAATTTTTGGTTGATCTAAGGCATCAAATGAACAAGAGTAAGCTCCTTCACTCGCAGTTACCTTGTATAATTTATGTCGTTGTTCAGAAGTACTTTTACCGCCAAATAACGTATGTACGATATTTTCCGTTCCTTTAGCAGAAAAACCCATTTCTTGTGCGGTACGCTGTAAAATATATGTTCTCTGCGATCCAGTGTCAATAAGTGCCCTTACTTGTTTAGTACCATGTGCACTTATTATGTTTACTCGCAGAGTTTGTAAAAAAACCTGTGTATTATTCAAATTCGCAAGCGTCTGATCCTCAGTCCTATTTTCTTCCGAGCGGCTGATACTTAAGGTCGATGTATCAATTTTGTTAACAGGTACATCAGGACACATCAAAACAACATGGGATTTACAACACAAAATACAATTCAAACGTGCTCTACAGTTCTTCGAAGAATGTCGCACCTTCAAACATCGAAAACAGGCTTTCTTTTCTGACAATGTTCGTCGTTTCTGTTCCATAGACAATTTTTGTGCTTTAAAACATTTTTTTTTTTTTGTAAGCATTTATTAACAATCAGAATTACATATTCTATAAGCTAATTTGATAACAAGTACAATAACATATATCAATGTATTATTGTACACTAAAATGGCGTTATGAGGTACATCACCCAGCGGTTTCACCTCAGTTTCAGCGAAGATCTATGGGCCATAATCTTCGCAATCTTCTGTTGTTTAGTGGCTGCAGTAATGGTAATATTAATTGGTTGGGGTGGTCTTCCAATTTCTCGTGATGTCTGTTGGCTCTTTCTTGAATTACTGTGCTGACTAACGGGATGTTTAGGTCTGTATGAAGGGTTTGGTTGGAAATGTACCACGGGGCATTTGCGATGGTGCGTAGAATTTTTGATTGAGTTCTTTGGATAATTTTTGTGTTTGATTTGCTGGCACAACTCCATAGTTCTATACCGTACGTCCATATAGGTTTGATGACTGTTTTATAAATCAGCAGTTTGTTCTCAATTGAGAGTCGAGATTTTCTACCTATAAGCCAATTAATTTCTTTCACTCTCAACTCAATTTGTTTCTTCTTCTTTAAAATGTGTTGTTTCCAGTTTAATTTAGAATCAAGATGAAGCCCCATGTATTTGACGATGTTCTGTTGTGGTATGTTGACTTGATTAAGGCTAATATTTGGGCATTGGTCTTTCCTTAGTGTGAAAGTTATATGTGTTGACTTAGTTTCATTAGCTTTTATCTTCCATTTCTTTAACCACTGTCCAATTTGGTCTAGGTGTTCTTGAAGTTTTAATACTGCAGCTCTTGGATCCTCTTCAGTTGCAAATATTGCTGTGTCATCAGCGAAAGTTCCAATGGTGGTTTGTGGAGAGGTTGGTAAATCGGATGTGTACAGTACATAAAGAAGTGGACCCAATATACTACCTTGTGGGACTCCTGATTGAATTTTGTTACGGTTTGATAGTTCATCCTCCACTTTAGTTTCAAATTCTCTGTGATTTAGATATGATTTTAATAAGTCAAAGTATTTGTTGGGTAGGGATTTTTTGATTTTATAAAGTAATCCTGGGTGCCATACCTTATCAAATGCTTGGCTGATGTCCAGAAAGGCTGCTGTGCAATACTGTTTATTGTCCAAAGCTCTATTAATTACATTTGATATGCGATGGCATTGTTGCACTGTAGAATGACCTTGCCGGAATCCAAATTGGTGTTCTGGGATCCAGTTTTGGAATTCTAGGTCGCTCATAATTCTTTTAAGTAACAGCTTTTCAAGAAGTTTTGACATTATTGGCAGTAGACTTATTGGGCGGTATGATGAAACATCCGTTAAAGCTTTACCAGGTTTCGGTATCATAATTACTTGGGCAATTTTTAGTGATATAGGCCAATAATTAAGTCTTAAGATTGCATTTAATAGGTACAATAACTTCATTATACCTTTTTTAGGAAGTTGTTTTAGCATTGTTGCTGTTATGAGATCAGTGCCTGGTGCCTTCTTTTCATTCAAATGATTAATTTCATCTTTGATCTCCTTCGGTGTAATTAAAGTTAGTCGCTCTCGTTGATTAATTGGTAAGGCTAGTTCCTGCTCTACTTCTTGTACTTGGTCCTTGTCGTGTGGCTTGAAGACTTCAGTTAGATGTTCAGCAAATAAATCAGCTTTTTCTTTGTTGCTTTTTGCCCATGGTCCTGGCGGTAATGAGTTTTTCCGAATTGGAGGTGAAGTATTTATTAGTTTATTTTTGTTTTTGATTGGTTTCCAGATAGAGTTATCTTGACGCGAAAGGTTTGATACATAGTTTTCAAATGAGTTGTTTCTCATCTGTTCTAGAGCTGTTTTTAAGTTTCTTGTTTTGTTATTATAAATTGTCCTGTCGTCTGGTCTGTGAGTTCTTTGCCAAATTGATCTGGCTTTTCGTTTTTCTGCTACTAGTCTTTTTATTTCAAGAGGAATGTTGGTTGAAAATTTTTTTTGTCAAGGTTGAGGGGTAGACTGTTTGGCAGCATTTTGAAGTAAGTTGATTAGATTATTAGTTTCTGTTTCTATTTGTTCGGGAGTTTGCAATCTCACTAGTAGATTTACTTCCTGTTCTATGATTAACCGGTATGTGTCCCAGTTTGTTTTGAAGTTATGCAGTCGAGGTGTTGGTTTTTTGATTATCACCGTTGTGCTAATTGTGGCAATTATGGGACTATGATCTGATGATAATTCAAAACTTGGTACTACATCTGTATATGATTGAGATATTCCGTTTGTAATAAAGAAATCCAATAGGTCTGGTGTTTTATTTGGATCGTTTGGCCAATATGTCGGTGATCCCGTCGATAGGAATGAGTAGCTTTTACCCTGGATAACTTTTGCTAGCTCTCTGCCTTTGGTGGTTGTTAGGCGTGAACCCCATAGCGTATGTTTACAGTTGTAATCTCCACCTGCTATAAATTTTGGCCCTAGAGTTTCGAAAAAGGGTAGAAGATCTTCTTTTGTAAGTCTATGCCTGGGCGGACAATAAATTGCTGTAACAGTTATATTATATGGAAGAGTTTGTATTTTTATCGATGTTGCTTGAATGTGATTTGTTTCGTATTTTAGCATTTCATAATGTTTTATAGTTTCTCTTATCAATATGGCTGAACCTCCGTGGGCTGTACCGTCTGGGTGATTTGTGTAATATAATTTATACTTAGGTATCTTGAAGTAGGTTCTGTCTGTAAAATGGGTTTCACTTACTAGTAGTATGTCAATGAAATTTTGTTCCAGAAATAGTTTTACATCTTCCTTATGATTAGGAAGACCATTGGCATTCCATTGGGCAATTGTTATGAACTTAGACATTGTTAGTTTACTTTATTTACTAGCATGGAAATCATGTTGAGCACCATACTGTTTTGTTGCATTAGCTGGTTAAATAAATTTTTAAACTCTTCTAGAAATTTGATAAGTATACTCGCTGTATCTTCGTTATTGTTCTGATTATTTGCTGCAGCCTGAGCGTAACTTTCATACTGATTCTGAATCCTGGGTTGTGTATATATTCTGGGTTGTGTATGTATTTGATTTATTGCTGGATTTAATACGTTTCCTCTGTTATGATACCTGTTATTAGTATTAGAAATTTTTTGGTAATGTTCACATCCTTTATAATTTGCGGGGTGATCCCCACCACATAATGCACATTTTGCTGGAGTTTCTCTAGTCTTCTTACAAGTTGTGGTATTGTGGGCTCCTCCGCATTTGACGCATACAAATGGTTTATTGCAATATGACTTGGAGTGACCGTACGATTGGCATCTCATGCATTGTATTATGTGATTTTTGGTTGTTCGGGGAGGTTCAATTTCAATAACTCTATTCTGTAGCCCCCTTAAGTTATAAATATCTTTGTTATTTGCTGCCGGTTCGAGATCCACGAAGAACAAATTAAGTGGCTCTTTAGTTATTCTGTGTTGTGCATTTATTATATTTCGAACTTTATGACCCAGTTTTAGGAGTTCGTTTTTTATGTCCTCGGTGTTAGTAGAGTGGTGAAGGTATTTTATTACAACTCTATAGGCTCGATCCTGTTTTAACTGATATGTATGGTGATAAATGTTATGTTCATTAAAATATCTAACCATTTTTCTATATGTATCTGGCGTGCCACAACTTAATTTTACGACATTGTTAGTTAAACTTTTTGTATGATATTCTTCCCTTTCTGCTACATCCTTAATTTTTTGTACCATTTTTTGATAGTCTTGTACACCGTGTATGAAAATTGGTGGAGGGTTTGCTGTGTTGTTCTCCTTGGGAGGGATTACTTCATTTTCTAGCGCTTCAAATCTATTTTCAGTTACAATACCTAATATTTGTACTTTTTGAATTGTCTGTTGTTTTTCTGATTTTTCTTCTTTTTGAGCTTCTAATTTCTTGCCATCAAATCGTTGCTGCTAGCTGGTTCCTTGTTTTCTTCCTCTTCTTCACTGGTGGATGGCAATTGTTGTAATTGATAATTTGAAGCAGAACTATGATATGTGATCGGCACTAATGGAATTTGTGTCTGTGGTAGTGGAGGGTACAAGTTAGGTGGCATTGGTTTAGTTGGTGCTGGTTGCGACATCGATATTAGATATGGCGTGGTTTGTACATTCATGGCTAGTTGCCCTTGTGTGTTGACTTGTTGATACATTTGTGGGTTGGTTATTGAATTATTACTAAACTCTGTATTTATCCCGGATGGAAACATATTTTGAAAAATATATTTATCATCATTTGCGTACCTCAGTGGCGGCTCGTGATCTCCGTATCCGGGTAGGCAACACATATGGTGTAATATGTACATACCTATATAGGTACAGGGTGTTTGGTAAAGAATGGGCCATAGCTTAACCTTACATTCCTGAGCTTAAAATTGGTCGATTTAAGCTAACTTACCTTAGTACCAAAGTTGATAATTACCGAAATACAGGGTGTCAAACTTAAACGTTTATTTTATTTATTCTTGAATATTTCCTGACAGACATGGGATAACAACACGAAATTTGGTAGGTAAGCGGGGTTTTTTGGGATTAGAAATCTAAATTTGCCACCAAAAATGATCTATTACCCAGAGGGCGCTACATACGTCTTTCAGCGCTCATTTAGTACGTTCATTTTTTTTATCTCCCACGTAACGTAGTTTTTGAATCAACATTTTTATTCTCTTAATATTTTTACTTTAAAAAGGTATACTACGTTCATCTCGCTAAGCTCAACTGTTTTCGAGATAAACGCATTTTAAGTCTGCGATACAACATAATCTTTGCATATCATTGTAGTTAGACCCGAAAAATAAACTTGAAACCATAATAATTGTGCCAGTTCTCATATTTATGTCGCAAATTCCATTTGAAGAAATTTGAGATACATTTTTGTAAATTTTTATTATTTTAAGTTATTTTTCGGGTGTAACTGTAACTACAATGATATGCTGCAAAAAATTATGTTGCCTCGCAGATTTAAAATGCGTTCATCTCGAAAACGGTTGAGTTTAGCGAGATGAATGTAGTATACCTTTTTTAACCTTTAACTACCCGCGCATCAAGTTATAACATAACTACACGCGTGGCGTACTTTGTACGCTACAAGAAAATACACTTAAAAACAGCGGATTTGTTTAATTTTTTTTGAAAAAATACACTTAGTTGTTTGTTATAAACCTTATTCGGCATCAGTGAATACTTGGAGTTCCTTTTCAGTAAGCCAATTGGGATTTATAACTGGAATCATGGAATAACTGGATTCCATGATAAATAAAATTACTAATAAAAAATTTTTTTAAATGTGATTTTTTACAGGAGAAAAAGTATTGTTTACAAAGAAAAATATATTTTTTGCCATAATGACTAAAAAACAATTAAAATATGTACTTATATTACGACTTATAGTAATATAATCCTGGGGTATATTGTCCACCACCGGAAACAACAAATAATAAAATGTAAATTACGATCTTTCCAGAACGCCGATTATAACGAAACTAAAACCAAATTGTAAAGCACATTCCAGTGATAGGTTAGAAAAATAAGCAAGGTCAAAAATTAAATTTTTAAATATATTTCCAGTAGAATTCTTATATCTGGCGTACAAAGTACGCCAGCGCGTGTAGTTAAAGGTTAAGTAAAAATATTAATAGAATAAATTTTTTTATTTAGAAAGTATGTAGAGTGGGTAATAAAAAAATTGAACCTATTAAATTAGCGCTGAAAGGCGTATGTGGCGCCCCCTGGATAATACACCATTTTTGGTGACGAATTTAGATTTCTCGTCTCAAAAAATCCCCGCTTACCAAATTTTGTGTTATTATCCCATGTCTGTTAGGAAATATTCAAGAATAAATAAAATAAAAGTTTTAACTTTGACACCCTGTATTTCGGTTATTATCAACTTTCGTACTAAGGTAAGTTAGCTCAAATCGACATATTTTAACCTCAGGAATCTAGTGTTAAGCTATAGCCCATTCTTTACCAAACACCCTGTATACAGTGTGTCGCATTTAATGAAGACACCCTTATATTTCGGCTATTAAAATAAATACAGATTTGAAATTTTGTAGTCATTGATTTTGATGGTTTACACTTTTTAAGATAGTCAACTGAAATTTAAATTTTAAACGCGGCCTACTACTGCGAATTCACAAACAGGACGAATTTTCAATATTTTGTTTCGCGTTAGAGATATCGCAAAAAGTTATTTGGAAAAATCGTTAGAAATATTATTCTGACCCCACATACCAAATTTCATGACAAAATTCGAACTTTTCGTTTTTTTCAGAATTGGTAGTCAAGATCCTAAAACATGCAATTGGCAGTTCCGAGATGCAGCTCGACACAACCAATGTCTAAAGGCTCAAAAAAATCTAGCCTACCTATAGCCCGAAAATACACGGCCAGGCAAGCGACAATACAGCCGCTGTGCTTAGCGTAAAGAGTGAGACAAATGCGAATTCTGTTCGGCTACTTTTTAGAGAGTATGTCCTAGGGTAAAGCCGTCGTAGTAATGCTACGCTACGGGGAGCGTACAATAATTATTACAACTTCAGAGATGAATTAAAAAGTAGCTTTGCTTTATTTTAGATTTTTAGATACTTCGGTATTGTCTCAAAATTTATAAATTACAGTTTTGAAATAAGTAATTTATATTAATAAATAATTTATCATTGTACATTTAAAGAGGTTAGGCGGCGCCTACCTTGCCTACCCTGACGGGCCGCCCCTGGCGTACCTGTGTATTAGTTTTCCTGTACTGGGCTTGTCACAGTCCCGAACAGGGTGTTTTTTTGCTGTACTAAATTACTTCGATATGTCGATACAAAAATGGATTGAACAAATTTTATCTACGTTAAATAATCTTTGGTTAAATCACAAAATTCGAAGAGAAACTTTGAATTATGTATTTAAACTTTGACGTTTTATACTTTAAAACAATTGATACTGTCATGCTGTCCTTCGCAAAAAATACACCTGTCAACCTCATAATTTACCAACACAGCAGCGGTCGCTGATGGCTGATCAGTTCCTTGCTTTGGTAATTTTATATTCTTCTTTTCAACCAGGTTATTGGATTTACATTTATTTTCAGTCGATAAACCAAAACCTTCCGTTGCTAAATTAATTTTTTGTTCATTTTGAACTTCATTTTGTAGAAAACTCATTAGCCCACTTAATCTTGTCTCCAAAGTTGAAACTTCTGCAGATTCTTCGACATTGTGCATGGATACGGAACCAGAAGGCCTTAAAAACTGTGAAGATCTATGCCATAGTCTGATCATATCCTCCGGTAAACATGACTCAATAAGGGGATACAATATTGCCGCATATTTGTCAGCAGTTATGCCTAAGGTCTCAAGTGAACGAAGTTGACTCTCTATCATATCATATAGTGCAGAAACATTACAAGAACTACTAGAAACTCGACTCAAAATTAACTTTAAGAGCTCCCTAATATATACTTCAATCTGGAGATCCTCTCTGCCAAACCTAGACTTCAAACTCTTTATAATTTTTGAGTAATTATCGGCTACTACAGGAAAACTCTCCACTAAACGTCTGGCCTTACTACCGTCTACAGTGGCTTGTCTCAAATAAGCTATTTTGTCGTTTAAATCAATCGATGGATCATCATGCACTACTTTGAACTGCGACCAAAATGGAAGCCAATCTATCAAGTCCCCAGAATATTTCTTGAATTCGATTGGAGGTAATTTAAAACTGCGCTTACCTTTTATTGATGACTATGAACTTACTAAACTGGGTCTGTCTTCACATTTGTACTTCAGTTCATAGTAGCGTGTGCTGTATCTATCCTTTGCCTCCATCTCACTGATTAATTCTGCTTCGGAAGCCTTTTCGACCATAGCTTCAAATACCGCACTTTCCACGACACAAAGCTCATTGTACTTAACTTGTAAAAGTTCCCACTGTACACTAATTTGTTGCCAGGGTCGAGTGTCCACCGTTTCAGATAACAAATTGTCCAAAACATTAGCAGCTGTCGTAAAAGCAGTACGAAGCACTGTTCGGCGTTTTGTTTCTAATTCCAATGCCATATTTTCTCGCTTAAAAAGGTAATAACTTCGGCCGAGCCTCACGACAAACGAATTTATTCGCCGGAAAAAAGTTTACATTAAAATAAGCGGAAACAACTAACTTTTAAGCACACCCGTATATAAGTCCTGTCACGGTCGCCAAATGTTACGTTGGGATGTCCACGAGTTACTTTACGCAAAGATCCCTAGGTTCGAAATTAAATTATAGAAAATAACTTTCGATTACAGAAAATTACCCCTATTAAAAATATGCAAGTGTACCTTAAAACAAAGTTTTTATTTGGATGTTATCCGAAGAATGTTACAAACTCGACTGACTTAAAAACATAATATCCAATATCTACACATTCCTTAAAACTGCAATACATTCTTATCATAGGTTTCAATCTCAAGTGGGCTGGCTAGTAAGCCCATCATCCCTTCACCTTAAAACAACGAAAAACAAACCATATGGCTCGCCGTATGCATAAAGCAGAAATATCTTTTAAACACGGACACTGCCATATTTTATAATGACTCGACACCTAGAAAGAGATGGATTGATGGTATTAATCAGGATTTGAAAGACCAAGGAATATGAGAATTGGAAAAACAAGCAAAGGAAAGAAAAACATGGTCAACTATTGTATAGTCAAGCAAGCAAAACACATAACGCCGAAGAGACCTCAAAAAAGAAACAAGAAAGTAATATTTTAGATAAATATCGTTTAGAACTTTTTAGGAGTTATGCGTGTGGCTGGCCTCCACACCATGTAAAATTTAGAGCCTAGAAATCCCAACGCGCGAACATGTCCCTCCATGGGCTGTCAGCGGTCACCAATGATGATGATGCAAATTTTTAGCTTCCTAGAAGTCCTAGAACCTTTTGAATCGAGAAAAGAAGAATTTTTAGGTTCTATTTTTTTCTAAGCGCAATTTGGCTTTAAAAAATCTAGAAAATTCGACAATATGTATCTTTTGAATACAAAACAGCCAGATTTTTTCAGATTTTTATAGTAAAAATTGAGCCCAGGAAAATTTTTTGAAATTTTCAAAATATTATGATAATATGACTTTGGCCAACTTTTAAATATTATTTTTTTGTGTTTTTTGCCGATTTTTTGAAGAGAGCAGAGGGAGAATTTTGAATAACTGAGGGGAAAGAACGAAAAAACCGTTTTTTGGCTGTCGCGAGATGCATCTCGGGACAGCCAATTTTAGGATTTAGGATCCTGACTACAACAACTAAAAGAAAAAACTAAAAGTGCGAATTTTGTCTTAAATTTTTATTATGTGGGGGGGGGTATAATAATATTTGGAACAACTTTTCCACATAACTTTTTTCGAGAACTCTAACGCGAAGCAAATCGAATCGCATATCGAAAATTCATCTTGTTTGTGGATTCGCAGTAGCCTGCGTTTAAAATTTATATTTCAGTTGACCTTGATGTTTTGAATGGCAGAGGCAGAATTTTGAATATCTGAGCGGAAAGAACGAAAAAATCGAATAAACCGTTTTTGGCTGTCGAGACATCTGAGATGCATCTCGGGACAACCCATTTTAGGATTTAGGATCCTGACTTCAATCTTAAAAAATGTGAACCATCAACCTGTATGACTGCAAAATTTCAAATCTGTATAATATACATATCCGTACCTCAGAGCAAAACTGTATTAAGTCCAAAATTTCAGTTTTTTACTTTTTTAGCTCACTGGGCTTAAAATTTTCCGCTCTATTCACTGGTGTTTCTTATTCGCTGTTTCGACTAAAATTGGCCAAAATAGCCTTGTATGAACAGTATTAAGTCCACACTTCGCTTAGAGCAAAACAGTATCTTCTGCACTTCAAATGTATTAGATCCAAAATGGTGTATACGTTTCCCAGGGCAAAACCATATTATGTCGAACATAAAGTAATATCTCCCACATAATGCAATTCAAGCAAAGCATTAAGTCCACAATCTTTTAAAATTTGGCAAGTTTGTGCCTCAGAGAGCACAAATTCACCGACAATTTTGGAATCATGAGAAAACCATAGATCCAAAAAGACAGTTTTTATGTTCTTATCTTGAAAAAATGTGTATCAAAAGAAAAAGTGAACGAACAAGTGCTCAAGCTAGCCATTGTAACTGGAAATATTTTTTTACCATTGAAGAAAATACTAGATATTTCTCAATCTATTGTTAGATGTTCACTTAAAAAAGTGCAAACAAGTGGAGTTTTAGAATGTAACAAAAGAGGAAAGCAGCCATCTAAAAATAAAGTATAAGTAAAAAATAAGTATAAAGTATAAATAAAGGATTCATAAGCATATAATGGCCTATCCATATCCACATGAAGAATCACATTATAGTCGAAGAAGGACGGCGAACAAATATTTAGGAGGTCTCTAAAATATTTCTACAATGTTTAGGATGTTTAAGGAAGAATGAGATTTGAAAAACATTGCTTCGGACGAAGTAGACAAATAATGGCTTTATAATCACATTTTAATACAGAATTTAATTTATCATTAGCTGTTCCTTCAAAAGACACTTGTGATAAATGTGATGAATTTCTAATCAATCTAAGACAGTCAACGTCTGAAGCTGAGTGAGAAACATTACAAGTGATGGTACAAATGGAAACAAATAGACAAGGAGATGTCCATCGACAGCCCTGGACAAAACGTTTTAATGATAAATTTACAAAAAAATGTCTTCCTTGCCCTAAGCTAACTGATCCTCAAAGTTTTACAGTCTAAAACTCTGGTGTTTTAATTATACAGTTTATGATTCAACGGAAAAACAGGCGAACTGTCTAATGTGGGATGCGTTAATTGCTGGTTGAGGTGGAAACGAAGTGGCCTCATGCTTGGTTCAATACATTCATTCATTACCTCAAAGCACAACTTCTATTGTTATTTTTACCAATAATTGCTCATCCCAAAATCGGAACTTACAAATGATTATGTGCTACTTTTATCTACTTTCGAGATATCCACATAATATAAAAGAAATCACTCACAAATTCCTTTTGCGAGGGCATAAGCACATGGAGGTGGACAGTTGTAGAACACTGAGTTATAGAACGAGAGGCTAAAAAATGCCCTAATTTTCAAATTATTATCTACTCCATTGGATTGGTTACAGTTGGCTAAAATTTTCGGAAAAAACAAAATTTCAAAGTGTATGAAATGACAATTTCTAATCTTAAAGACTTTAATAAACTGTGCAATTCTTACGATTAGCTGTTTCAAAATAAAAATAAAACTGAGAATAATGAAAAAAAAATTAATTTCACAAACAGTACAGTATGTATGTAATTCAGAATTCAGACAAGAAAATCCTGGGATTCTGTACTTTAAAACAGACTTCGATTTGGAATTTAAAAGTGTAGACTTAACCGAAGAGTTGGTTGAAGAAATCATCAATCTGTAGAAGATTCTCTGATTTCGTGGAGAGATACCTTAAAACCGATAAGTACTAAAAAATTCAATGATCTGCTAAAGTGGGTTCCAGCGAGAATTCACGATTTTTTCAGACTCTAGTGCATAAAAACACAATTCAAATTGCTGATATAGCGGCAGTAGCCCTGCATTTGTGTTTAATTATTTTTTTATGTACTTGAAAAAGTTTTGATAATTTTTTTTTTTAGTTAATAAAAATACAGTTGCGTTACAACCATTTCTGTTTTATTTTAAATCAACTTTTTATTCTTGGGTAGTTTTTTAGTACTCGTATTAATGGTTTTGTTACAAATACGTCCGTATACTAATTTTAGTTCTTTATATCCAAACATTTCCTTAATTTTGTAAAATAGGTATGATATTTTTTGTAATAGAGCTCCGTCTTTGCCATAGGATAGTTAGCAGAATAAATATTAAGTCACAGTCAAAAAAAAATTTTTTTTTCAGGGCGAAAATTTGTTAAGTCCATTTTTTCCAAAAACAGTAATTTTCGAAATAATTTCTTTTTAGTGGTAAAAAGAACAATGATCATTATTCATATTATAAGAAATTGCTAAATAAAATTTAATGTATGAAATGGAAAATGTTACAAAACACTAAAAATAATCTTTATTTTCGCTCTCCTGTAAAATTTACATTTTGTGACTTAATACACTTTTGTTCTGAGGTACGGATATAGTCTATAAGTCTATATGTACGTACTATATTTTTATAGCCGAAATATAGTGGTTTCTTCATCTTAAATGCGACACACTGTATATTATCAATTTGATAATTTATTGCAACTACATAATATTCTAGTATTCTAGATTACTGACTAATTCTCTAATTACATAAAAAGTTCAAATTGATTGCATTGAAGTATTGAACCAAGTAATGTGTAATAATAAAATATAATGTCATTAATTTTTAATAATAATTTTTAAATTCCAGGGCTTAACGCTAATGGTAGACAGCCCAAACCAGGATTTTTGCAGTTACTCGAGCGCGTCGGATTATCATATGGGGAGAAACCTCGTACCTTGCAGATGTACCTCTACCATATATTGGTTCTTAACACAGGGGTGTTCGTTAAGGGGGGCCCGAAAAAAAATCTATCCTTAAAAATACTCGAAATTGTCAGATTAAGATAAGTTAAGTTCATGCAAAAGAGTGTATACATATTTCAAAAATCTGAAAAAAGTTTCACAAAAAATGCGAATATTTCGCGAAATGAACGTCAGATCGAAAAACTAAAAACTACGTGTTGAATATTTTTCAAAAATCTATCGAATGATACCAAACATGACCCATCACGGAGATGGGTGGGGGGTAAATTTAAAATTTTAAACACAAATCCCGCGATATTTCGCAAAATAAACATCAGATCGAAAAACTGCAACATACACTTATTCAATATTTTTGAAAAATCTATCGAATTGTACAAAACACGACTCCCCACGGAAGTGCGGTGGGGGGTTACTTTAAAATCTTAAATAGGAGCCCCAAATTTTTATTGCAGATTTGGATTCTTTACGTAAAAATAAGCAACTTTTATTCGAAACATTTTTTCGAATTATGGATATATATGGCGCTATAATCGTAAAAAACGATTGTTGGAAATGGAAAATTAAATTAAAAAATGGCAAGTCCCCACTAAAATGGAAAATTTTACTTAACTTTTTTTGGTTTTAGGACCTAATAATCACAACCCAATTCGCGGTGTGCAAGTACTTGGAAAGGGAAACGAGAAACGACCGTGCGCGAGTCGCGGAGAAATATTGCAACTATCTTAAATAATTCACATTGTCAATTGAAATTGTCAAATTGACGTATATTTCATACCTTCTGTCATTGACGCAGAAAAATTATATATTGCTCCACAATATTGATATGATATGCAATTATTATATAAAGGTAAATTTAATTAATTGTATTTTGCTTGCAGTACTGCATTTTAATAACTGATTTTATTTACTACATACAATTGTTTACGTTTGCTAAACATAACCTGCATCTTATTTTTTCTTCTTATTATTTTTTTGGACTATGGTCTTGACAATTATCCAGCAACCAGGACTAATATAATTGGCCAATATAATTAAAAGTGCGAATAAAAGTACAGAGCGTAGAAATAGAGGTCGCTTTGCCGAACTTGCACGGTCCCAATAGGTCCCCACAGCGCTCGAGTGACTGCACATTTAGCATACTTTGCTCCCTTACCATAATTCGGACTCAGCCACTCTCGGAAGACTCGTTGCCTAACTGTAGGTGGGTGTTCTATAATTAAATTTATTTGTTCGAATCTATATATATATTGCAATATATTTATCAAATCGATAATATATAATTGTTTGACAGTAATATTAGTGTAAGTTGACAAGTAATGACAAGTAAAAATAATTAAAAAAATACGATTAATCGGTTAAGGCTATGGGTACATAATTCGCAAATATTTTACGTGTATCCCTACTTTTTCTGTCTTTACACGGCAAATTACGTGTAGTAAAATTCACACTGGTGTGGATATGTAAACATTACTAGAATGTCATTCTACTTGAAAATGTCATAATTAATTTAAAGAGATGGCTTTTGAATGTTCTTGGATAACTGTTATTTTTATAATTGCAAATTATTAATTCAGTTAATAAATGTGATAATTTTTTCACTAACTATGTTTTCAGTGATTGTAATAATTTATTTGTACAACAAAAACTAATAATCAATCGAGAAAAGAGGAAAAGTTTTAAAGTGATTTTTTAATAATATGTTGTTATTTTGGAACGCTTACAATTTTGAACATCTCTAACAACAAAATACTTGGATCACAGGATATATCTGATGTATTCTCTGCTTGGATCTTTCACAAATAATACACAATAAATAACTTTTTATTAAGTTCACGTCTTAAATCAATTATTTATCAAATACACTATATATAAATAATATTTAATCAATTTCTCAAAATATTCCCGATGCAATGTCAAATATTTAAAATTGTCACTGATTGTCAGTGTCTGACTGACAATATATGCTGACAATATTATATTTGGTTGAGTGCGTTGTAAGACAAAGACAGATTTGGAAAATATTACCACGGCATTGTGTTCATTTTTTTCAAATCCTGAAAAAACCAATAAATATTTTTGAAAAATTTAAACGCAGAATGAAAGACTAAATTATTACCGAGGGCCGAAAGTCCCTTAGAATAAATAAAAAGTTTATTTTGAATGAGATATTTGAATTTAAAAATCACACTAAATTTTCTCTTAGTTTTTTCACCCCTGTAACTTATTAAAATAAACATTGTAGAAGTTCTCAGGGACTTTCGGCCCTCGCTAATAACGTAATCTTTCATTCTGCGTTTAAATTTTTCCAAAATACTTATTAGTTTTCTCAGGATTTGAAAAAAATGAATCCCCATTTGAATAGCATTGCAGCCGAAAATACGTTCCGATCCTCTTAACAGATTACTGACTCGTGGTCGAAATTATTTTCACACATTTCGTAATTCCCCGTTAGAGGACAGTCTAACCACACTCCGCTGCAAATATTTTAATATCTGCAGTTATTTTTCGTTTCGTTATGATGCAATTCAGTCTTCTTGTAAAGCCTCTTTGACAAGGGATAGATTCCGAAACACCAGCTGTCAGGGAATGGCAAGAGACTCGAATTGAATCAAAACAAAACTTTTTTATCTTTAATACAGGTTCTAAATTATGTTCTGTTGTGATCTATACCATTTAAATTTTATGCAAGTTCCCTATTTAACGTCTTCTACATTTTCCTTCCACATTATCAAATCCTATTTTAAAAGTCCCGATTTAACTCATTTACAACGATAAAATTTGTAAACTCCACGTTTTTGTAGCTTTTTGCACTTTTTTGTACTCCATCTCAAAATTAGATATTAGATAGTTAGATGAATAGTTCGCCATCTATTCGCTGACAGGCTATGAATCTTCATTTTTAAAATAATTATTTTTAACCTAATAATTCTCAAAATGCGAAAAAATCATAATTATTTTTACTTGACGCATTGAAATTATTCGATTAACATGTGAAAGGGAAATATTGATGTATGTTTTAAGTAGTCGTATTTTTAATAGAAAACAAATTCAGACAAATAAATCTAAGTATAATATTATGTATGTACTAATGATAGAGCGCCCGCCTACCATTAGGCAACGAGTATTCCGAGAATGACCGAGTCCGAATTAGCGTTAAGCCCTGGGAACGTGGAAATTATTTCAATGTCATTATATTATAGACAAAGCGAAAACGGCGGGTTCCCATGAGATTTTTTTGCATAATCACATTCGTGAGACATTCCAGAATAAGGTTCAAGAAGTCGCCCACGTGAAAAGTGGGCCAATTTTTTTTAACAGTTTTTTTTTAATCAAATTGCAAGAATCAATATTTTTGGCCCGAACAATTTTTTCTTTAATTTTTTGGACCATTGTAGACAAAAAAGGTCTCTTATAATTTTTCTCTAAAGTTGATCGTTTTCGACTTATAAGCAATTTAAAATTGAAAAAAACGAAAAATGGCGATTTTCAAAGCTTAATAACTCTGTTAAAAGTTATTATTATCAAAGTCAATATATGACTAAATCAAAGTTTAAAGCCCCCCTACAAGACTCTGAAGAAATTTTTGTCATTATTTTATTACTAAGCTGTTATTTTTGAGTAATAATAATAAACGCCATGCACGTGTGCGCCGGCTGTAAATGCTGAGTGGGAGAGAGAAGCCATTCCTGCAATCCAATTTGTGCATCTTACTCACACTCACATTTACAGCCGCATCAATACGATCGAACCGCTCATTGTTATTAATTAAAAATAACAGCTTAAGTAGTAAATTAATGACACAGATTTCTTCAAGATCATGTAGCGGCGACTTTAAACTTTGATTTAGTCTCTTTTTGACTTACATAATAATAATTTTTAACCGAGTTATTAAGTCTTTAAAATGGCCATTTTCGCGTTTTTCAAATTTTAAATTGCATATAACTCGAAACAGATCAACTTTAGAGTAAAATTATAAGAGACTTTTTTTGTCCAGAATGGCCCAAAAAACCTAAAAAAATGAGTCCGGGCCAAAAACATTGATTTTTGCAATTTGATTAAAAAAAATTGGCCCACTTTTCACGTGGGCGACTTCTTGAATCTTATTCTGGGATGTCTCACTAATGTGATTATGCAAAAATATCTCATGGGAATATTTTTCCCAACGAACCCGCCGTTTCCGCCTTGTCTATTATATTATTACACATTAATTGGTTCAATACTTCAATGCAATCAATTTGAACTTTTATGATGAAATTAGTGAATTAGTCAGTATTTTGAATCTAATAAAAATACGACTACATATATTATTTGCAATAAATTATTAAATTAATAATATACAGTGTGTCGTATTTAAGATGAAGAGATCCCTATATTTGGGCTATCAAAATATATACAAATTTGAAATTTTGCACAGTCATACAGGTTGATGTCTCATATTTTTTAAGATTGTAGTCAGGATCCTAAATCCTAAAATTGTTTGTCACGAGATGCATCTCACGACAGTCAAAAACGGTTTATTCGATGTTTTCGTTCTATCCGCTCAGATATGCAAAATTCTGCCTCTGCCATTCAAAAGATCGGCAAAAAATACACAAAAAAATAATATTTAAAAGCTGGCCAAAGTCATATTATCATAATATTTTGAAAATTTCAAAAAATTTTCATGGGCTCAATTTTCACTATAAAAATCTGAAAAAAATCTGGCTGTTTTGTATTCAAAAGATACATCTTATCGAATTTTTTCAGATTTTTTAAAGCAAAATTGCGCTTAGAAAAAAATAGAACCTAAAAATTCTTCTTTTCTCGATTCAAGAGGTTCTAGGACCTCTGAGAAGCTAACAATTTGCATGAGGGCATAATTTTATATCCTTTATCGACAACACAAGTAGCGGGGCTGATCGGTGCGGGGGCATTTTTGACCATTTTATCCCGCTACAGCCTTTAGTGTACAATCATCAATCTCATTAAGTATTAAGTTTCAAAAAAGTTCTGTTTTTGGGTGATTCGGATGACCTCATCCTTCCAAGTAGCTCAAGCAGTAGCATTATTGAGAGAAGGCCTGAGCCAGAGGGCCGTGCCAAATCGACTAAATTGAAACCAATCAGCTATGTCCCGAGTCCCGAGCGTGTCGTCGGTACCAAGATATTGGTTATTAGATCTGCTGACAAGGAGGAGGCCGTAAACAAATAACAACGGAGAGAGTGATCGATGTTTTGTATCGAAATCCTTGAGAAATCGACATTTGACTGGTGCTAATCTCAAAGGAGACCTTAAAAAGGTCCGAGGTGTGATTACCAGCATTTGGACAGCCAGAAGCAGACTGAAGGCAGGCAACCTGACATCAAAAAGGGTAGCTATGGTTGTGCTAACTGTAGCCAATAAGCAAAGGCGATTAGAATTTGCTCGTGAACATCTGTATTGGGACGACTATCAATGGAGTCAGTTATTATTCTCTGACGAAAGCAGGATCTGCCTCCACCTGTCTATAGAAGGCCAGGAGAGCGATTTGCTCAGTGGTGTATAGAGAAACTGTCATATGGAGGCAGTTCTTGTATGTTTTGGGCAGACAATTTTGGACGGGAAAACCGAGTTGATTTTCTTGCCTGGTGGAGTACATAGAAGAGGTTTAAAGGCGGATCATTAGAGACATTTTGGAGGAACACGTGGTTTCATGCGTGAGATTTATTGGTGATGTCTTTATTATAATCCAAGATGCTATACCGCATGAGTCGCCACCACTTATCTTACTGGGACCGGTATACCCACAATAAATTAGACTGCATTGAGCCCGGACTTAAATCCAATAGAGCATATTTGGCATGAGCTTAAACGAAGGGTCCGGGACAGAAATCATGTATGGTGGTAACTGGATATTTACTATACTGGAATGGGGTTTGTTTAACAGGAAGGCACTATGTTCTCATAACTCCTTTATTTGGTTAAACTAATACCATATAAATGTATTCAGTTGATAGGTGATTACATAATTCTGCTCTAACGGCAGCAAACTCCCGAACCTAACTAACTACTTCGACTGACCCACTAATGACTCAAATATGATCGTGTTCCCTTATTTATCAAATACTTCGTTTTGTAAATATGTTTGTATATATTCTCGTTAGTGTGTCAAAATGAATAATCACAACCTTGTTGAGTAAGCAAAACGTGGACTTTAACTAAGGTGTTCTACTTTGCAATTATTATAACAAATATGCGTAATATTTATTGTTTTATAAATAAATATCTAACGAATACTTTAAGGTAATTTAAGGATTTCTGGAATATCTAAATAATGAGATAAATCCCATTATACATGCACCAGGAAGCATAATGAAAATGAGAGCTGCGCTTACTGATTAATGGGGAGCAATGCCTCAAGAATTTATTAGAAAAGTCATCTGATTCATGCGAAATCGATCAGAATGTATAATTGGGTGCAGGGGTGGTAATATCAAATATTTAAAAATAAAGAAATTCATTTTTTAAATGAATTTCTCTGTTCATACTGTCTTTGTTTATGAATGAATATTTAGAAAACTTTGTTTGTATTGCGTATTGTTTTTATAATGTGTCCTCCAAATAAGGCAATAACAGTTTTTGTAAGTTCAATAATAATTATTATTTTGCACTCAAGTGTATATTATTATTTCAAATTTCAAATCCACTCCTGGTGAAAAAAATCCGGAAAATTTAAAAATTGGTCATTTTTGATGTTTCTAATTTCCTAAACCTGTTGTCCAATTTAAGTGATTTTTTATATATTATTGCCGTATTAATAATATAGCCGTAAATTGTCATTGTATACCGGGTGTACCAATCAAACTGTGTTTTTTCTCAAAGTTCGCAACACCCTGTGGAATGTTCCAGCATTTATAAAATACTGAAATTAAAACCCACCTATAGCGTTAGGTTTTCTTAAAATTCGGTTTTTTTATTCATTCGCTTATGTTGGATAGTAAAAAAGTTAGGCACTTTAACAACTAGCCATTTTTCAGCATTACAAGGTGTTTTTAAATAAGTATGACAAACTTTAAGGGGTAATTCTGCTTGAAAAAATAATGACAGCTTACTTTATAAACATATGTTCACAAATGCTTCGTTCCTAGATACGGGGTGGTGAAATTTTTCTTACAAACTGACGATTTATATATTGCTCTAAAACCGGTTGAGATGTGTAAAGAAATTTGGTGGGTTTTAAGAGGTAGTTATTGCGCATTTTTTGACATAAAACTAAGAAATTTATATTCACCACTGGCGCGCTTACAGGTAATATGACCCGTACGGGTAGTGGTCAGAATGAAAAAACAAAATAGTACGCCACTGAGCTATTTCAAATTAAAAATCATTTTTTAATTCCTCGTTCAATTTAAAAACAAAACATCTTTCTTGCCTTTTTTCATATGAGGCGCCGTTTTTTTCATATGAGGCGCCGTTTTTATGCAAAAAAAATAAAACATCTAACGTTTACAAAGTATTTGAAATAAGTTTCTATAGGTACATAAGGAAACTACCTCGAATATTTTTTAAGCGTTAAGATGTTTTATTTTTTGCATAAAACCGTCGCCTCATGAAACAAGGCAAGAAAGATTTTTTTGTTGTAAATTGAACCAAGAATTCAAAAATGATTTTTAATTTTAAATATCTCAGTGGGGAACTAATTTTTTTTTAATCCTGACCATTACCCATACGGGTCATATTACGCGCGTCAATGGTGAATACAAAATTCTTAGTTGTATGTCAAACAATGCGCAATAAATGCTCTTAAATGTCAAAAATGCTCTTAAAACCCACCAAATTTCATTTTCTCAACCGGTTTTAGGGCAATACCTCAGTTTGTTAAAAAAATTTTAACAACCCTTATCTAGGAAACGAAGCATTTGCGAACATAAAGCAAACTGTCATTATTTTTCAAACAGAATTACCCCTTAAAGTTTGTCAAACTTATTTAAAAACACCCTGTATTGATGAAAAACATGGCTATTTGTTAAACTACGTAACTTTTTTATTATTCAACATAAGCAAATGAATCAAAAACAGAATGTTAAGAAAACCTAACACTATAGTTGGGTTTTGTTTTCAGTATTTTATAAATTCTGGAATATTCCACAAGGTGTGGCGAACTTCAGAAAAAAACACAGTTTGATTGATACACCGTGTATACATTGACATTTTACCTGTCTAACCACAATATTATTACAATAATATTGTTAAGGAATAAGGGTATAACATATTAAAGAAATCACTTCAATCGGACAACAGGTTTAGGAAATCGAGACATCAAAAATTACCCATTTTTAAGGTGTCCGGATTTTTTTGACCAGGAGTGTATAAACTTTTTTACATTTTCATTCACTATTGCATTCATTTTCCCTTTTACTCAAATATTTATTTCAAATCATAGTTCTTCGTTTGTATTTTAGGTTATCTCCAAGATGAGATCAGAATGGAAATTATGGAGAATGAACTCATTGAAGATTCATCTTATAAAGGAAATGATATAAGTCGACACATTGAAGGAAAAGTATTAACTAAAAATATGAAAATTGTGACCAGAAAAAGACCTTATAAATGTGAAATTTGTCTTAAGCAGTTTTCCTACAAATGTTTTTTGAAAATACATATGAGAGAACATACTGGGATAATACCATACAAGTGTGAAATTTGTTTTAAGCAATTTAGTGAAGCAGGAACTTTGAAAGCACATTTGAGAGTGCACACTGGGGAAAAATCTTACAAGTGCGAAATTTGTTTTAAGCAATTTAGTGAAGCAAGTAATTTGAAAGCACATTCGAGAGTGCACACTGGAGACAAACCTTACAAGTGTGAAATTTGTTTTAAGCAGTTTTCCCACCAAAGTAATTTGAAAAAACATTTGGTATTGCACACTGGAGAGAAGCCCTATAAATGTGAAATTTGTTTTAAACAGTTTAGTACAGCAGGTTCTTTGACAACACATTTGAGAGTACATACTGGAGAAAAACCCTACAAGTGTGACATTTGTTTTAGACAGTTTAGTCAAACATGTTCTTTGAAAATACATTTGAGAGTACACACTGGGTTAAAACCATACAAGTGTGGAATTTGTTTTAAGCAATTTAGTCAAGCTGGAACTTTTAAAAATCATTTAAGTGTACACACTGGAGAAAAACCATACAAGTGTGAAATTTGTTTTAAGCAGTTTAGTAAAAAAGGTAGTTTAAAAAAACATTTAAGAGCGCATACCGGAGAAACACCCTACAAGTGTGAAATTTGTTTTAAGCAGTTTAATCAGGCAGGTAGTTTGAAAACACATCTAAGAGTGCACACTGGAGAAAAGCCTTACAAGTGTGAAATTTGTTTTGAGCAATTTAGTAAAGCAGATACTTTGAAAATTCATTTTAGAGTGCACACTGGGGAAAAACCTTATAAGTGTGAAATCTGTTTAAAACAGTGTACTACTGCAAGTGACTTGAAAAAACATTCAAGAGTACACACTGGAGAAAAACCTTACAAGTGTGAGATTTGTTTTAAGCAGTTTTCGCAAATAAATGTTTTAAAAAATCATTTAACAACACACACTGAGAAAAAACCTCATTAATGTGAAATTTGTTTTAAGTCATTTAGTCAAGCAGCTACTTTGAAACTACATTTTAGAAGGCACAATGGGAAAAAACATTAACCCTAGAAGCACAAAGGTCGGTTAAAAAGTATCCATAACATTGCATTACATCAGGGTCGTAACTACCATTGGGGCAGTGCCCCGGAGCCCAAATTTGGTTGCCATGTATAGATTTTAACGACGTCAAATAAACTTTTCAAAGTACTTTCAGTACAACTTCTACTTCGAGTTGTCCGGTTGTAATAAGTACATGGCATATTAATTCTAACAACTTCAGTGATCGATTTTAACCTGTTTTACCTGCACCACTCAAACCACAAAGCAACTCCATCGAATAAATTACTTCTTATAATTTCTTTGCAGTCTTCGAAGAATGCAGAAGGCGAAAAAACATTTCGATGAACTGTGTGAACGTGAAAGACTTCCAAGATCCCAAGTTATGATTTAGAGTAACCGTGTTTTACTCAATGATCGACACATTATGCCATCAGCTAGACACTCTCTTTCACGGAATGAAAGCAGTGTTAGATACGAACTGAATTGTTCAACCTGATTTTATTTTGAATGTAAACGAACAAGACCTTCAAAATGAAACAATGAACTTCGTAAAACGTTTTCCAGATGGTATTTCTTCATCTTTTCCCTCTCAAATCTTATCAGTGGGGACTGCGTTTAAAAGAAAACTCGAGAAAGTCACTAGTGTTAAAGAAATGTCAGGCATGATACTCATAGATCACCACATGTTGTCTCCAACCCACCCTGATATTTGTACAGCTTTTATATAATATATCTGACCGGCCCGTTTAACTGTAGACGAGGCTGAGAAGTCGTTTTCAAAATTAAAATTAATCAAGAATTTTCTTAGAAATTCAATGGGACAAGACCGACTTAGCAGCTTAGCTCTACTTTCTATTGAAAATTAACGTGTCAAGAGGATCAACCTAGACAACATCATTGAATAGTTTGCCGCGATGAAAGTAAGAAGGAAGGAGTTTTAATCGGGAAACTGTAGTAACTCTAATGCCAATAGATAATGTAATTTTATTGTAAATATATTATGTTGAAATGTAATCATGATTTCTATTTGTTAAAATAAAAGAAGCTACATCTTCGATTTTTGCGTATAATTATTCCTCATTTTGTACTTTAATAATTTAAGAACACTTCTAAACATACTGAATAAAGCTTCAAAATGTAATAACTGGTATATAATATAGTGTATGTTAAACTAGGTTTCACAGGTACTTGCAAGATTATTTAGCTTAAAATAAAGTGATTTCAATTTTTTTTGTGTTTGTCAACTAAAATACTAATATGTAGGTACAAGAAACTTCACTCATGGAATGCATTAAAATGCGTTTTCAAGGGGTTAAATATCAAACAATTTTCCGGACCCCCCTTTCCGTTGGGGGTAAACCAGACCCCAAACCCCCAGACGGTAGGGGGCCCTTAACATCGTACTTACGGCCATGCATTACATCCGATTTTGTAAGTACCTTTGTTCCCAAAAATCTCAAATAATTCATAGTTATCGGAATACTACTGCTCTACTGGATGCCATAATTAGCATTTTTATAATTTAATTAATTTCCTCTTACTTTTATAAAAACTACGATGGTCTATAAATAACCACCCTTTTGGACCTTCAACACCATCACAACATGGAAAGGGACGATGCCATTCATGTTGCATATTAGCAAAATCTACAAGAGAAAAGCCAATAAGAGGGCAAAAACAGTCATAGTCTTTTCAAAATGCCAGAAGTATGTATGAGGTAAGCACAGCAAGAAGTCAAAAATGTTTCTGTATCCCGCGATGATGCCAATTAGACTAAAGCCGGAGTCTCTGGGTAAATTATAAATTCTTCTTATCTTTTAACTGTTCCATTAACGTCTGGAAATACTTGTTTATTTGTAAAAGTGTTATTCTTAAATTAGTTTTAATAAAAAAGCCCGTTTTTGATTAATATATGTGTGGAGATTTATTAACCCCCCTTGGTCTAGCTGTTTTTAATAAAGGGTTGGTCCTGCAAGGGTTAAAAGTGTGAAACTTGTTCAAAACACTGCACTACTGCAAGTGATTTGAAAATAGGTACATTTGAGAACTCATAGTGGAGAAAAACATTACAACTGTGAAATTTGTTTTAATCAGTTTTCTAATGCCACTGTCTTCAAACAACATAATATGACAGTGCATACTGGAGAAAAAAGTCTCAAAAGTGTGAAATTCTTTTAAGCAGCTTTGCCACCAAAGTAATTTAAAAAAACATTTGGGACTACACACTGGAGAAAAGCCCTATAAATGTAAAATTTGTTTAGCAGAGCAGCTTCTTTGACAACACATTTGAGAGTACATACTGGAGAAAAACCGTACAAGTGTGAAATTTGTTTTAAACAGTTTCGTCATGCAAGTTAATTATTGGAAAACACATCTGAGAGTGCAAACTGGAGAAAAGCCTTCCAAGTGGAAATTTGTTTTCAGCAATTTAGTAAAGCAGATATACTCACCGGAGGGACCGCAGACGTTCGGATACAATTAGCGTCTCTTTGCAAAGACAATGACGTCGACTTTGCAAAGTAACAAGACACTTACTCAACACACACACTACACATTACTCCCCTGAGTTAGTGATAAGTTCTAATCTAAAAAATCATGAAATTGACTCGCCAGTTGGTTGTGAAAACCAGTGCCAATAAAACACAAATATACACACAGTAAAGCAGATACATTTGAGAGTGCACACTGGGGAATAAGTGCAAAATCTGTTTAGACAGTATACTATGCAAGTGATCTGAAAAACATTTAAGAAAGCATACTGGAGAAAAATCTTACAGGTGTGAGATTTGTTTTAAGCAGAATTCGCAAATAAATATTTTGAAAAATAATTTTAACAACACACACTGAAATAAACATCATTAGTTTGAAATTTGTTTTAGGCCATTTAGTCAAGCAGGTACTTTGAAGCTACATTTGAGAGTGCACACTGGGAAAACACCATAAAAATGCGAAACTTGTTAAACGTGTCGATGCATAAAAACCAAAACTTCCCCGTGAACAAACAACGTTTTGTGTCATTTGATTTTAGTTTTTTTGTATATTCCGCGCAAAAAAATGGTTTTGTTTGTTTTTGTGAAAAATCAAGCAGACACCGCCCTAATAACACAAAACATTCCAGGAATGTTCCTAGAAGGTACGCACAGGACATTGAAAACATTCCTGGAATGTCCCCAAAAGCACATGAAAGTCCCAGGAAAGTGCTGTGTCAGCATTTGAAATATTCCTTGAATGTCTTGTTGGAACATTCCATGAATGTCTACGAATGTTCTTTGAACATTCACAGTATATTGTTTAGACTGAATGTCTTGTTGAAACATTCCATGAATGTTCTTAGGACATTCAAAGTATATTTTTTAGACATTTTTTGAAATATATCGTCAGTGATGTGACAATACCTCCTATATGTTTTTTCATGAGTTTTGCAGGAGACGAAAAACATTTTTTACGGTCACCTCCTGTTTGCATACGTAAGTTTTGACTTGTTTTGTAGTAAATGTATAGTTCAATTTACTACAAAACAAATCAATAAATATATGAAAACACGAGGTGGGTCAAACAAGTTTTTCATCTACAAAATTCATGAAAAAGCGGATAGGAAGTATTGTCACATCACCGACGATATACCAGAAGTACAGTAGGAAAAATGAAAGAATACCCATGAACGAACATATAAAACACGCTGTATTTTCCTGTCACAGTGTCACACAAAAAACTGGTCAGCACAAGTCAGTGGTTGTGACACGGTGACAGGAAAATACAGCGTGTTTTATATGTTCATTCATGGGTATTCTTTCATTTTTCCGACTGTATATGTAGCCATACCAAATAATACATCCTTGATAAATATAAACATTTTTATTGCACAAAATCTTGTCATATATTTTTTTCCATAATCATCACTACGATGACGATTCATTGTATTGAATTGTTCATTAGAATTACAATCTGGTCATAACTCTGACCAATGAGCAATTTTAATTTAACCTAAATTACTACTGTTCCTTAAAATGAAGAGCTTACCCATAGCGTCTCTTATCTAATCTAACAGGCACACAAGCACTATGCTCTGCTTTTCTAACCGCACTATTCTAACATAGATACACATGCACACAAGCATTATGCTCTGCTTTTCACTATCACTCAAACTAGTTCAAAAGGCTTTGTCCTCTTCAATCTTCTAGTTTGTCCAGTAGTATCCAGGAGCTGAATTTCCTCAATATTCTTGTAGGTACTTCCAACTTGTTCTCCTACAACAGGAGAACAAGTCTACGTTCTTTCCGATGAGGCTCCAATAAGAGCCGAAAATCGTGATTCAAGGGACTGGACTGCGCTCCGTATTCTAATTGAAAAGTAAGATTGTTTTGCCTTCGCATTGCAACTGAATTAAAAATAAAATTTTTATTTTATTTTTAAAATATGTATTTTTTGATCTTAATATGAATCGTTTCGTTCGCTCTTAATTAAATTCGGCCTTACTCGTAATGATGTGAAAATTGTGCTTCTACCTTTTCAAAAAATTGTTGCAATGGGATCATAAATAAAAAAGTTATTCTTAGTGAAAAGCTCTGCATATTCTAAAACTTTAAATGCAATCATAAAATATCAATTTTTGTCAATTTTGTACAAGATATGTCAATAAATAAAAATTTCAGTTAGGAGTAAAATATCTATATTTTTCATAATACTGAAAATTGTTATTATGGAAAGTTGTTCAGAATTAAAAACGACGTGTCAATATGCAGTTACTCTTCTAATCGAAATATTGTGAACTATAAAGGTACATATTTATTGCGCGAAATATAATTTTTTTACATACCTCGTATAATATTGATAAAATATAATATTTTATATTTGCATATTAAGTGTTAGACCATGCACAGCTATTTATGACGAATAACTTTCTTCATAAAATTAATAATAAAACAGTTATCATAAATAATAAGTGAAAATTTAATGATGTTGGGTATAATTAATTTGAAACAATATTTAAAAAAAACAAATTTTCGATTAGAAGGATATAATTACATATTGAAACATACTTTTTAATTTCAAACAACTTTTCTTTATAAAAATTTTCGATATTGTGAAATATAAAGGTACTTTACTCCTGAGTGAGATTCATATTTTTTGACATACCTCGTACAAAATTAACAAAATTTGATATTTGATAGTTGCATCTTATGTTATATACGATGCAGAGTATTTTAAATAGAATAACTTTTTTTCGTAAAACTGATATTAAAAAAGTTATCAATGGGTTCCAAGTTACGCAGACATACTGTATAAGAGCTAAAAAAAAATTTTTTTTGTTGAACATTTTTTTATTATTGAAGCTTATTATTAAATGTATTTTAGGTAAGTTTTGCAGAAAAAAGCTTTGATCACTCTGTATATACATTTTTTCAGCTGGTAATTTTCGGTTTTTGTATTACATTTTTGCTATCTTTCTTAGTTTTCTCAAAAAGAAATTGTTTATTTCATTTTTAAACTAAAATAATTGAGTGTTTTTGAAAGATTACATCCTAGGTTTTAAAAAAATGTCAAAAAAATTGTATTAGATTTATTCAAACTTGAGTAATACAGTCTGAAAGTGGTGGGAATTCTGTAAAACTACGAAGTTTTCAAAAATTACATTTTTTGAGACATCGTATTATTTGAATTAAATTTTTGAGATTTTTTTTTAACGAAACATCGTTTAGTTAGATGATTGAGAGGTAAGTTGTGCAAATTTTAGAGTTTTATAAGTTAAATTGTATTAGTTAAACATTTTTAAATCATTTTTAAACAACATTCATGTATGGCTCACTTTCCGCCCACACCGTACTTATATCCATTCATTTTATTTCTTTATATTACAACCATAAGATAGCTTATTTCATCTTCTTTCATGTTCAATTTGTAAAATTGCTTTTGATCCATTAGTTAAAGAATTACATTAAAAAAACTCAACCGTGCACTTCTTCCAACGCTAGTTTACAGTGCGCCAATGTGTGTGAGAAGGGTGACTTCTCACCCTTACAGAAAATTACAGAAGCTAGAGATTTAATTTTAGAAAAATCTTTATAATAATTTTAGAAAAATCTTTATAATATAAGCTTTTCTTTGTAAAATTTTCTGAATTTTTCAATGGCCAAGTCAGTTTTTTTCTAAAAATTATATTTTCGGAGTTATTTAAAAAACATCTAACTTCGCTGTTCATTTGTTTAATAAAAAATGAAGCACCCACTTCTCGAGTAGAACTTTTTGATATGTTGTTTATTAAACATTTCTTAATGAAATTACAAAAAGTTTTATCTTGTTTGATTTTTTCCGAAGTGAAAATCTAAATGCACTCCCCTATTTTTCACTTTTTCGATAAGATATTTACTTTTTGAGTTGTTTGTGACTAAAAACGTGTTTTTTTAAACGAACATATTTACTCGATTATTTTTTAATGATTTTAACTTCCAATCGTATAGTAATAAAAATTTTGATCACGTGTTTAATTCTGTCCAGATTATTATTATACTGGGAATAATCTACTATAGATTATTCCCAGTGTAATAATAATCTGATTTGACAGAGTTTTGAGCACTGTCACATTTGACTTGCATATACTATCCGTTCACTTTGATAAGTTGAAAAATCTGTGTCACATCAATAGGGCTTTTAATCGATTGTCATTTGTTTCGAGCTTCTGTCAGATGATGTATAATCTAATATTAATATACGCTGTGAGCTCGTACGTAGAAGGGATATTTACAAATTAGCGAGCGCCAGTAGTGACAAGTCTGTAAACGATTACTGGAAATTTGACATAAATGTCAGTGATTAATTTAAAATTAAAATTAAAAACATTAATTATAAAAAATATTAGTTTGTGAAAGCTGTGTTATATATTTTTACCTTAAATATACTTACGTTTTAAATACTGAATTTAAGTTTTTTTAATGTTCCGTAATATCTAATTATAAATTAATATATTAATCTTACCGCCATCTACACGATAATTGTGAAAGTATACGAAGTAAGAAATTCATATTTTATCAATAGAACGTCAAAATGATTAGCAAAATCTTAAAAAAATCGATTATAATTTAATTACTTTTTTGAGTTGTAAATATTAAGCGATAACAATTAAATAATAAATTTAAAAATTACCAGTGAAAGTTGATTAGTAATCCGCTAGGAGCGACACCAGCGAAGCTCACAGCGTAAAGTACACAGATTATACTAAATATGACAGAAACTCGAAACAAATGACTGTGAATGAAAAGCCCTATACGCTCTGAGCTTCGCTGGTGGCGCTACTGGCGGATTACTAATTCAACTTTCACTGGTAATTTTTAAATTTATTATTTAATTGTAATCGCTTAATATTTACAACGCAAAAAATTAATTAAATTGTAATCGATTTTTTTAAGATTTTGCTTATCATTTTGACGTTCTATTGATAAAATATGAATTTCTTACTTCGGATACTTTCACAATTATCGTGTAGATGGCGCTAAGAATAATTTATAATTACATATTACGGAACATTAAAAAAACTTAAATTCAGTATTTAAATCGTAAGTATATTTAAGGTAAAAATATATACCACAGCTTTGACCAACTAATATTTTTTTATAATTAATGTTTTTACTTTTAATTTTAAATTAATCACTTAGACATTTATGTCAAATTTCCGGTAAACGTTTACAGACTTGCCACTACTGGCGTTCACGAATTTGTAAATATCCCCTCTACGTACGAGCTCACAGCGTATTGGGATCAATGTCACTGAATAATCTTACGAATATCACACAACAGTAAGAATAAATAAGACAACAATGCTTCATTTTTTCTCAAATTTGTTGTCTGTCAAATAACTAGAAAGGTACGGACTTTTCGATGAAAAAACTCTATCGAACAAAAGTTGTTTAAAATTAGTCTTTTGATCCAATTCCGAACTTTTTTGATCGTATGTTTTTTACCCCCGAGTAGGGGTAAAACATATCCAGGGCAAAAGCACACATCGTCACAATATCACTGTTTTATTTGACATGTTACCTATGTACTATATGACAAAGTCATGTCAATCCAAGCGGTTCTTTAAAATCCGGAGGTTTTCAATATTTTACTGTAAGTGAATGGACTATAAATATGACTTTAAAAGATCAGTTTTTTGCTTTATTTCAAGCACCTACCTACCTTCAAAAAACTAAATAAAAAACATGATACAAAATGCCCTAAGGAGCGCCAAAATCCTTTTTTGCACACAGGCGCCAGTAACCCTCACGGGGGCCCTGATTCTACTATTCACGGTGTGCAAGTACTTGGAGGAGATACGAGAAACGATCGTGCGAAAATAGGGCTTTTCATCGATTGTCATTTGTTTCGAGCTTCTGTCAAATGTTGTATAATCTGTGTATAATATTTATTTACACGGATTATACGACATATGACAGAAGCTCGAAACAAATGACTGTGAATGAAAAGCCCTATAACAGAGAAATATTGCAACTTTCTTAAATAATTCATATTGTCAATTGAAATTGTCAAATTGACGTATACTTCATACCTACTGTCATTGAAGACGAAAAATTATATATTGCTCCACAATATTAATATGATATGCAATTATTATATAAAGGTAAATTTAATGAATGGTATTTTGCTTGCAGTACTGCATTTTAATAACTAATTTTATTTACTACATACAATTGTTTACGTTTTAATAACATAACCTGAATCTTATTTTTTCTTATTATTTTTTTGGACTATGGCCTTGACAATTATCCAGTAACCAGGACTAATATAATTGGCCAATATAATTAAAAGTGCGAATAATGTTGCTGAGCGTAGAAACCAGGTGTTGCTTTGCCGAACTTGCACGGTCCCAATAATAGTGTAGGTATATTTTTATGTAGTTCTGTGTTAGTAATCTTTATTAGTAAATTTCTGTGGGTATTTCATCCGTTTCTATGGCTTTATCATTTTAGTGCTTTTTCAATTTCTCTTTTGGTCATTATGGTAGGCCCATTTTTACCTCTTGGTTCTTCATATTGTCTCCGTTCTTAATATTTATTTAAATGTGGTTTATTTTTTAATTGTGGTTATTATCTGCGGTTACGTGGAAGAGCCTGCGGTTACGTGGAAGAGCGCTTCTTAGCTGGTGTTTCTAGGAACATCATCTAAGAGCGAACGTCGCCTTTTGCTTTATTATAATTATTACTGTTTGTCTAGTTTGTATTTTTTTTTGAAAAAAAAAAGCAATAAAGTCATTATTATTATTATTAAATTCAAAAGTTATTTAAGAATTATTTAAAGGATTTTTCAAAACAAAAGTACTATAATCAAAGTATGCAAATCAGGTTACCTTGAGTAGCGTGATTCACAAAATGATTGGAATTCACTACCTTAGTAAAAGTTGAAAATTACGAGCTGACAATATGATAAGACAATCGCACCGGAAGGTAACGTGAAGATTTTATACAATTTGGGATTTAGTTTTCATATATCAAGTTTTCTGAGAATAGATATTTTTGACATGTCGATATTGTTAATACACCACAAGTTTTAAAATAACTGTTTTTCCTTTCATGAGAAAAAAATACTTTTTGGTTGTAAATTAGTCTTAATTTATGTGTTTTTAATGCAATCTAATAAATATTATCAAATTTCTCTTTGTTTGTTTTCTCGGATGTTAATGGGTTACGCTGACATATTACGAGACACGCTGTATATTAAAACAAGAATAAAAAACTGCTAAACTTCGTAAAAATGAGTGGCGCATACAATATTCCAGCTACAAAAGATATGATATGAATATTACGTGGCGCGAAAATGAATTTTCATTCCGATGCAAAACAAAATTCTAGTTTTATTTTAAAAGATTTTTCCATAATGTTTGCTAAATTTGAAGTAAACGCGCCACAAAAGAGTTTCAAAATTCAAACTGTATCAAAGTTACTCTTTTGTGACGCGTTTTACGTCAAATTTAGCAAATATTATGGAAAAATATTTTAAAATAAAACTAGAATTTTGTTTTACATAAAAATGAAAATACATTTTCGCGCCACGTAATATTCATATCAGATCTTTTGTAGCTGGAATATTGTGTGCGCCACCCATTTTTACGGCGTTTAGCGGTTTTTTATTCTTGTATCAGGAGTTTTTCAAAGTTATTTAAATGTAATGTATGAAGTTAAATGCAATTTTTCTCGATTACACGTTAAGCTTTATAAATAGTCGCCTTTGTCGCATTATCTCCCAAATGATCTAGTGTCCATCGAATGTACACTAGATTTTTCTTCTGTTCGAAATAGATTGAAAAAAAAAAATATTGGGATGGCCGGTAAATGAACTCGAATTGCCCGTTGCCAGATCAAATTGAACGTCGTAACCACTACAACTACATAAACCATTTAGGGAATAATCGTTAATTGGATTATACTTTTGTAGCTTAATAACTTCGAAACGGCTTAACCGATTTTGATCACTAAACATGAGTTTGAGACGTATTGACAAGTATTAGTATCTGATGAATCTAAGATCAAGTATGATAACTGAAGCTATTACAGGAATTATTGAGCTTGAAAAACCGTGTTTTCCATAAGAAATAGATTTGATCATACTTATGAAGCATATAACTTAAAAATTCGAATTTTCTCGGATATGAGGTATAGACCGTTAGATTCGCCTAGAGCCCTTCCACAAACGCTCAGTTATTGGCGCAATTCGTAGGTTGAAATTTTGAGTAATTGTCGAAAAACCAAAATTTTCAAAGTTTAGATTTTTGGCTATACTGAGCCGTGCGTATGTCTGATCCTGGCGGCTTAGACACCATTTGAAAGCGTAACTCAATACATACTATTGATTTGGTGTATTTGCGGTTCTCCTGTCTCTTCTTGAACCGAAGATATATACACCCAAAAAATATGCCGTTTTGTACCTACCAAGTCCTATAGCTGGCTTATGGGTGGTCAAAAGTCACAAACTACATCGGCTCTGACTCCCTTTTCAAACACAGAAAAAAAATTCAGATCGGTTTAACTTTTCCACATACGTACATATCGACAAATATTTTCCCTTTTTAAAATAAAAATTGAGTCATATTTCTGAGCTCGGTAACTTTTTAATGGTATAACCGATTTTCAAAATTAGAAATGCGTTAGAAAGGTAATGATCAGTACTATAAGAAGCCGCAAAGGTCGGAGTTACATTTTTAAAGTTTTTTGAAGTTTTGGGAACGAGAACGAAAAACAAACCCTAAATAGGAAGGGTCGTAAAATCCATACCCGTGGACAAAAATGGATGGTTGACATATGAATGGGTGAGTCTTTTCCTGGACATTAAAATGGGAGTTGGCCCAACTTTCAATTCAGTCACATTTAGAAAATCGAAAATTTCGTGTATATATAGTGTCGCGTGTAGGGGAGTGTGGATGTGCGCCACTGGCGAGAACTGCCGTTCTCTGGTAATTAAACACCATAATTAAACACCACAGATATAGATACTAAAATAACAAATATCTTAGCTTTTTATACATAGCTTTTTCGTATCTTTCATTAGCATCCAATTCTGGTGGAAACGCATCCGTTTCCAACGCAACCGGACCGATCTGTCACATTATGCGTTTTGACCGGATGCGGTGGAAACGCATCCGTTTCCAACATGTCAGACTATGCATTTTGACCGGATGCGGTGGAAACGAATCCAGTCAAAACGTATAATCTGACATCGCCCTAACCTGTACCCTGTACGTACTCACCTGTTTAGATATAATGAAAAGCCTTTTTATTGTATAAACATACACATCAGAAAAGCACCGATACGTTTGAACGGTTTGGCCACTAACAAGAGCGGTTTGTGCAGATTTCATATGGATTTCAGAATTAATATGGACTTCATTTTGACAATTTTAGCAAAATCTAGTAAACTTAAACTATGCATATACTAGAAGACAACAGAGCCGTAGAGCTGTTGAATAATGCTAACAGATGCCATCAAAAGTCCAAAATTGAATATTTTGAACTTATGCATTTTTGCTGGTATCTAAGTGTTCTCTCAGTCACTACTATCACCTCTTTTACTGAGAGAATAATTTAAAACAAAATTCACTTGAAGATTTTCCCCTAGTGTGTATCTAATCAAAAATCTTATTAAAATTTAATTAAGAAACCTTTAAAGTAAATTTTACATTTGTATGATGTTTACGCCGAATATCTCATTCTACGATGTATATTGTGCGGTGCACCCCTTGCACGCCCGCTTACGGCGGGCCCGCGGGCCTGACGTCGAGTGTCTCATTCTACAATGCAGTGGCGGCTCGTATCACTTTAAGTAGGTAGTGCCAGAATTCGGGCAGCTGTCTAAATTTTTAGTGACGGGTTCACGATATTGTGAAAAAAGGTATAAATTAGAAATTTAAAAATATAGGTACGGATACTTTTACATTATATAGGTATACGCTCTGAGCTTCGCTGGTGTCGCTCCTAGTGGATTATAATTCAACTTTTACTGGTAATTTTTAAATTTATTATTTAATTGATATCGCTTAATATTTACAACGCTAAAAAGTAATTAAATTGTAATAGATTTTTTTAAGATTTTGCTAATCATTTTGACGTTCTATTGATGAAATATTAATTTCTTACTTCGGATACTTTCACAATTATCGTGTAGATGGCGCTAAGATTAGTTTATTATTACATATTACGGAACATTAAAAAACGTAAATTGAGTATTTAAAACGAAAGTATATTTAAGGTAAAAATATATACCACAGCTTTGACCAACTAATATTTTTATAATTAATGTTTTTAATTTTAAATTATTCACTTTGACATTTATGTCAAATTTCCAGTAAACGTTTACAGACTTGTCACTACTGGCGCTCGCGAATTTATAAATATCCCCTCTACGTACGAGCTCACAGCGTATATACCATTTCTGGGGTGTCAAGAAATTTAAACATTTAAAGTGCATTCGGTGATTGATTTGACATCATGCCCGTCCAGCAAGTAAAATCTTCAAAATCTCTCAACTTATCGCCCTTTACACAAATATCGGAAAACTATAACTAACTGAAATTCACCAGCGACGTCTGTCGTTTCATCGGCAATCACTGCAACACAAAGATAATTTTCAATTTATTTCCTTATTTCCTCGCGATAAACATCTAACATGCACTGAAGGAGTTCATTTTGGGTTGATTTGAGGTAGGTACCCACCATTAAAAGATACTTAAAAGATGGAACTTTTAATATGAACCTAAGTCGTTGTCTAATTCGGCTAAAATTGAATAGGTTCTTAAAGATGCCTCTATTTTCTGAATTTTCCTTTTCGTCGTGATTTCTTAAAACTAACTTGAAAGCTCCACAAAACCATATGGATACAGATACAATTTATAATTTGATTCGAAACATATCTATTCTCGAAAATATAATGTACTACCCTGTACGACAATCTTTTTTTTTTCACTATCCACTACGATAATAGTAAAAAATATTTGTCGAGCCAGACACAAATAGTTTCATTTAAACGTATATTAAAAGTGCAATATAGCTCTATCTCTGTTACTTCATAGAATGCCCGTAAAATCTTTCTCTTTTCAGACGAGGCACATAAGCATTTGGCACGGTCATTCCGTCTGCTGTGAGTGGCGAGGGTTGTATTGCACTACACAGTTGCCAGATTTTATATAATTTATAAAGAAAAAACGAATACACACAAAAAATTAACAGGCATTAAAACGGTTTAAAGATAAAAAGAATATGTTTCTGCATAAAAATATGGTAGTGCCATGGCTCCATGACACTACTTCACCGGCCGCAACTGCTACAACCCTGATAACACAAAACATTCCAGGAATGTTCCTAGAAGGTACTCACAGGACATTGAAAACATTCCTGGAATGTCCCCAAATGCACACGAATGTCCCTGGAAAGTCCCAGGAAAGTGCTGTGTCAGCATTTTAAATATTCTTAGAATGTTCTGTTGGAACATTCCAGGAATGTCTACGAATGTTCTTTGGACATTCACAGTATATGTTTTAGACTGAATGTCTTGTTGGAACATTCCATGAATGTTCTTTGGACATTCACAGTATATTTTTTAGACTGAATGTCTTGTTGGAACATTCCATGAATGTTGGAATATTCCATGAATGTTCTTTGGACATTTACAGTATATTTTTTAGACTGAATGTCTTGTTGGAACATTCCATGAATGTCTACGAACGTTCTTTGAACATTCACATTATATTTTTTAGACATTCTCTGAAATATATCGTCAGTGATGTGACAATACCTCCTATGTTTCTTCCTGAGGTTTGCAGGAGACAAAAACCATTTTTTAAGGTCACCTTCTGTTTTCACACGCAAGTTCTGACTTGTTTTGTAGTAAATGTAAATAGATAGTTGAATTTACTGCAAAACAAGTCAAAAAATATATGAAAACAGGAGGTGGCCCAAAAAAGGTTTTTAGTCTATCTTACAAATCTCATGAAAAAACAGATAGGAGGTATTGTCACATCACTGATGATATGTGGCCATACCAAATAATACATCCTTGATAAATATAAACATTTTTATTGCAAAAAATCTTTTCATACATTTTTTTAATGTAATTTACTGACAATCCTAAATATTATAAAAAAATTTGTCACATTTGCTTTGTAAACTTTCCTTTTGCTTTTCGTTGCCACATATTCCGTTTCCTTCCTGGTTTTTTGTAGACCACTTCTCTCGGCTGATTCTAAAAGAAAATAAAATAAAAGGTAATTTTTCTATCCTTTACAATTAACAATCAGAATAAATATTATTTACAGGCATAAATAATAATAAAAAAATAAATATTAAATAATATTTAAATAAATAATAAATAATATTTAATAAATAAAATAATAATAATGAACATTTTGTATTTTGACAACGATGTCGGATGTGGGAGTAGAAACCTTAATAAAATTATTTTTTCAAGTAAATTGTGGCTTATTTCCAAGTCTCTAACGCGAGAATTTTACTGTCGTTGCATTTGGTTGTCTTTTTAAACATAGATCACATGCTATAATTTTTTTGTGGCGGACATTCTTGAGTTGGGGTTGATTTCATGTAATCGAATGAACTATCTTTCAGTAAGTCGTCCCAGGAACGCAACTCATAAATATTGGCAATATCATTTTAAAGTCTTCTACTTTAAAATGTATAATATATGTCTGAATTGCCAATATAAATGAGTCAGATTAAATAAATTATTAGAAGAATTTTTTACTTAGAAACAACATTTTTGTTTATTTTAGTAATATTTTGTATTTTGACAACGGCACCCGATTTGGGCGTCAAAACGTTAATAAAATTATTTTTTCATTTTAATTGTGGCTTATTTCCCATATAAAAAATTAATAACAAATAAGTATTTAGTATTCATTATATTTTTTGTTTTTATTATTTACTTTAATGTCCGACTGGTATATTATTTGACAAATAATGACATTATTTCGAAGTCTGTTAAGTGTGATATAATGCCCTAGGGTGTTATTTTGAAAAATAACGCCCTTGGGCATAAAATTTAAATAACGACTTAAATACTTTCAAGTTGACAAATATCAACCTAAGTAAAACTATGGTTACCACAATTACGTTACTACTGTTACTGGTAAATGTACTTATTTAAAAACTAATTAATTCAAAATTCATTCAAATTTTTCGCATATAAAGAATAATTTAGTCAGACATTAAACGTTGAAGGCACCACTGGTATTATAATAATAACGATTTCGGTCAACATATTATATCGCTCAGGCCGAAAGCCCTTGTTAAATACACCATTGACCTCAAGCGTTATTATCCTTATAATAATCTTGGTACCTTAATAACTATAACATAAGATTATAACTTAATTCTTGTTTTCTATTTCTGATGTTTTTATTTATTTACATTGAATATTAATCTGTTTTGTTGTATAATCTACTTCGCAATAATTATGTGATATATTTGACTTAAAATGAATTCAAAAATTTTTTGTAATTGGTCAACAATGTCAACTTAGATCTCTGATGTAGATAATGAATTGCAACAGTATCTATATTTTACGGACTGTATTATTAATTTGCTTAAGCATATTACCTGTGTGACATAAGCTATTGGATCAGCACAGTCTCTCAAACGAACAGACGAAAGTGAAGTTCTGTCAATATCTTTTTCTAAAAAATGTTTTGAACATACTCCTCTATTAACAAATCTGATCTATACTTCATGCCTTCTTCGCAGGATCTTCTGGAAAGCTAAAAATACACAATATATGCATTACTAAGCATTATTAACAAATTTTAGTTTTAAATAAAAAATATGATTAATGAACTCACAAAATATTATAAAACAGCTTGGAAATTGTTTATTAGTATAGTTGGTTCCCCAAACTCAGACACAACTGGCTAGTGATTTTAGTAGGTAATTTTTTTGTTTTTGGCCAATTTTGCCAAAATTACTAACTATTTAGTTATTATTTTTTTTGCCAATTTTACCAAATTGGCAAAATTATTTACTAAAATCACTAGCCAGTTGTGTCTGAGACTCAGTAGTACTGAGACTGAGTTTAGCGAACTGACTATAATATTCTGTGTATTCCATTAGTTGGTAATACCACAGAATAAATAACCATGTGGTTATATATATTCTGTGGTAATACTACATTATATTATAGTGTGTGGTCTACCATCCTGTTTATAAATGCATACATTAGCAAAAACACAAAAAGAAGAATTATTTTAATTTTACAAATAATCCTTTTAATTTACTATTTTAGTTAGGAATAAGCGAAGTTTGTAGTTTGTGGCTTATTCACAATTATTAAAATAATAAATGGATAATATGACCAATTATCAGTAAGTGCAACAGAATTCATTGGTATAAATTTCATATCCGTAATCCGTCTACCCATAAAGGAAACCAGAACCAGTAGTAGGTATTAATTTATTTTCTGAAATACAGGGCATGCCTTTGTTTACATAATATTTGCATACTAACCTTTGAAACGTTAAATCCTGAAGATTTTTGATCTACATTTGCTTCTGCTGCATTGAGGACAGGACATCATTTTATGCACTATGTTAATAATACTATTAAAGCTATTATAAAAGTATCCGAATTAAAAAAATATGCTTAAAAAGCACAAATAAAAACAAACAACGATCACGCACAGCAATGCCGGGCAGGCAAGGTGGAAGGTGGTCAACATAGATAAATAATATATAGTACCGGAGGTGGCCAAGTCAAGCAAGATGCCAAGCCAAGATGGCCGAAGCGCTGAAGTGAGGTCGTTCGTTGGTCGTTTTTAGTCACGTGATGCCATCTCTAAGCGCCATGCAGAAATAAATGCACGGCGAATTTGAAAATTAACGCAAAAGAAATAAATATAAATGCCTCTATAAATAAAAAGTATTTTTTTTATTAACAAAATCGCATCAGTCAAATTGGCAATTAGCGAACAATAATTTTTATTAAATTTGTATGTTTATATATTGTATAAAATGTTAATTGAACTTAGGAAACTCTTTAAATTTGACATATTGCACTGTAGGCCTAAAATATCACTTAGTTTGTTTGGTATGTTATAAGTAATGTTATATCTGTTACACGTATTTATTATTTGGCAACTTAAAATATAGGAACATTGGTAGTATGTTCACAGAATGTCTTATGGTAACATTCCAGGAATAATTTAAACAGATGTTCACCGAATGTTCCCTAAATGTCCAGGACATTCAAATATTGATAGAACTTTGGTAGTACATTCCTGGAATGTTTTGTGTTGTTAGGGAATGTCTTTTCAAATTACTTGGATCAGAAAAACATCTTAAACAAATTTCACATTTGTAAGACTTGTAAGATTTGTCTTCAGCGTGTATCTTAGAATGCGCGTTCAAACTAGTTTGCTGAGAAAACCCCTTAAAACAAATTTGACACTTGTATGGTCTTTCTCCAATATGTGTTCGTAAATGATCTTTCAAAATATGTTTATAAGAATACAGCTTAAAGCAAACTTCACATTTATATGGCTTTTCTCCAGTATTTACTCTCAAATGATTTTTCAAACTACTTGCTACAGAAACTTAGAATTTTAGAATTAGAAATATGCTTTATTGTCATGAAAAATTGTACAATTTTATCGACAAAGCTTATGAAAAGTCACGAAAACAAAACAATAACAATACAATTATTTACTAAAATTACATAAATCGTCAATATAACACAAAAAAAAGAATAATGAAGTAAACAGAAACAATCATTTGCAAAATTTAAATAGCTTTATTTAAATAGTTTTATTAGTTATTAGCTTAGTAACTAATAACTAATAAAACTGCTTAAAACAGATTTCACATTTATAAGGCTTCTCTCCAGTGTGGGTTCACAAATGATTTTTCAAAACACCTGTCCCAGAAAATTGCTTAGAACAAATATCACACTTGTGATATTTGCTTTTCTCCATTTTCTCGAACGTTTCTCCCGAGTGTATTATCATCCAACGTCGTTTCAAATAGTTGGATGGGAAAAGCACTTAAAACACATTTCACACTTGTAAGATTTTTCTCCAGTGTGTGTCATCCAATGCACCTTCAAACCACTTTGCTGAGAAAACTGTTTAAAACAAATTTCACACTTGAACGGTTTTTCTCCAGTGTGTGTCATTAAATGCGTTTTCAGACTACCTTGCACAGAAAATCTCTGAAAACAATTTTGGCACTTGTAGGGTTTTTCTCCAGTATGCGATCTCAAATGTGTTTTTAAATTACTTTTATCGGTAAATTGCTTGAAGCAAATTTCACACTTGGAAGATTTCTCTTCAGTGTGCACTCTTAAATGTTTTTTCAAGTTTCCCCCGTCTTTAAACTGCTCAAAACAAATTTCACATTTATGGGGATTTTCTCCAGTGGACACTTTCAAATGTTTTTTTTTTAATTATTTGTTTGACTAAACTGTTTAAAACAAATTTCACTCTTATACGGCGTTTCTCTAGCGTGTCTTATCAAATGCGTTTTCAAATTAACTTTACGACAAAATTGCTTGAAGCAAATTTCACACTTGTAAATAAGTCTTTGTCCAGCCTGAACTTTTATTTTTTTATTTAATGTTTCTCCCTTATCGTTCCCTCAGGACCGTCTTTCACCTATTAGAGGCCTTAGGCACAGGAAAATGTGCCCAAGCACATAAGCTATAATAAAGCACTATTTTGTTAAAATAGAAAAAGAACATACATAGATGTGAAAAGCTTTAGCTTTATTTTTATTCCTTTACAGTATTCCTTTATAGTAACATTAGGTAGATATTATGTATTATGAATAGATAATTATCTATTAATTAATTAATTAATTATAATTAAAATAATGTAATATAGACAAAGTAATTAGAATCCACGACTAGTCCTTATCTATGCTGATTGAATAGACACCCTTCTAGATTTGAGTTGAACAAAGTACACGAAGTACTCTATTAAATGCATAGATATTCCCGTTCTAACCCTTTCTCATTTATACCTTCATAAGAGATTTCAGTAAATTCTTTGCAACTTTTTCTGAACTGTTCGGAATTCAGAGTATTCAGGGTATCAATTAATATGTTGATAGTTAACTGTTATCTTCAGTTAGACTGAATGTGCAGAGTCATTATAAAAAGTCTGGCGTGAGCTTCTACGTCTAATTCTTTGAGATAGCTCTTTATATTCATATTCCGGGTATTTTCCTTTTGCTGACGACTCGAAAGTAATCAAATTTATCCCTGAGGCTAATTATGTACCTAGTCATCGAGTGCAGTAAACAAATTAATTGCAACGTACAGTATTATTATTTCTTTCGTAAGATAATTGCTTGTTTTATCTATTCTCTCCAATATAGAGCTCCAAATTTGTTAGTATAATAAATTCTAAATTTTCAATTTTTTTGACAGATTAAGGGCTTCTGCTCTAGTTTCTTGTGCCTGTACTATATCTGTGGGGCTGACTATTAAAGCTTCTATAATTTCTTTATTTACTCCATGCAAGGTGCTCATAGCATCAGCTCTAGCTTTTTCAGTGCTTAAATAACCGATTCGGTTATCATTTAGTAATCGACTAGAGACTAAGGGGCCCCGGGTACGTGCGCATTGTGCCCAGTGGAGAAGAAGGACTTGACCTGTATATGAAGCTTTAGTTAAATTTTCCATAATTTGCGTTTGAATCATTGGCATCCCATTCCGACGAATTATCATATATTTCAAGCAAAACATCAAATATTTTTTCGAGGGGATACCGTATAGTAACGGTTTGTCTGCATCGATTCTGCTCGACCATCGGGAAACACTCAAAGCTTTTAATTCAATATCTGGTATTATATGGTTGTCGACCACCTTTTAGTAGATGATGAAAAGAAAACGTAAATTTCTTGAATAATATTTAAAAAAAATAGACAGTTTCATGAGTTTCTCGGAAAAAGTCCAGAAGAAAAGTCACGATTGGAAATAATGAAGATATAAAAATAAATGGTGTACAATTTAAAAGTGTTCCTAAATATACGGACTTGCATGTTTACAGGCTAGACCCATCAATGTCTAATGAAAATTTATTGAAACTAATACAGAACGATTTTCTCGAGGCTATGAGTAGCCCTCTGAAGTCAAAGTTTCCAGACCAGTATTCATCCTTTAAAGTGAGTATTTATAACCAACATTTTGAGAAAGCTATGGACCCTAGCATATGGCCGCAAGGTGCATATGTGCGGCGTTTTTTAGTGAAGAAGATGCCTTTACTTCAAATAGGATAAATCAATCTCAAAAGCTGACGGTTTGTCACTTAAATTTTAGAAGTTTGAGGTACAAAATTCAATATTTGGAGGAATTGACGGTGTCTCTAAATTACCCAGAAGTATTTTGTGTTAGTGAAGTGTGGTGTGATAAACATGAAATTTTAAATTTGTTCTTGGACTCTTATGTATTAAACGATTTCTTCCATCGTTCAGACTCAGGTGGGGGAGGGTCGCAATATTTGTAAATGTAAGTTGTGCATATACCTACTATTAAAAACTGTTCGCTTGCTAAGATTGATAAAATATTTAAGTATGCTTTGATTGATTTGGAATATCAAAATAACATTATAACTGTTGGCTGTTTTTACAGATCATCAAAGGATACACAAACTTTCATAAATAAAATGGACGAAATGTTATCAGAAATATTAAACAAAAGTAATATAATTTTCATCTGTGGTGACTTCAATATAAATTTTGATCCAAAAGTGCACAATATAGATGCATTAAGATTAAAAATGTTTTTACCTCTTATGGTTTAAATCAATGTATTTTTTAATATACTAGAATACATAATGACTCTAAAACTGTGATTGATAATATTTTCTGCAATGTAAATATTAATTTTTTATCTTGTTCTGTTGTTTATACCGATGTGAGTGATCATTTTTTACAGAAAGTTGAATAGTCAGTCAGTCAGTAGCCATGGCAGGAGAAGCACGTTCAAATAACACTGCCGATATCAGTAGTAATATAGTTTGCAGAAAATGTAAATCAAAAGTTGTTTCACCGGTAAAGTGTATAATATGTGATAGCTGTTATCATCCCAGTTGTGCCAAAAAACTGGAGTTACAAATTATTGACAAAGTTTTTACTAAATGTTGTGAAAAAACCGAAGAAAAAGCAAACGGCGTCTGTGATGACAAATTTTTCGATGCCATCGAAAACTTAGCTGCGTCGACAGAAAATAAGGTAGATATACACATCTTTAAATATATTATCAAACAAAAAGATCTCTTAATATCAGAACTACAGGAAAAAATATTCCTATTAAATACACAAATTGACTCATTGAAACAATTAGAAACAAAGCAAGTTCCGGAAAAAACTGACTATTCTTTATTTAAAAAATCTAAACACAAAGCTGATAACAATAAACAAGTCTTCAATTCACCAGAGTCAACAATAGGCCAGGAGAAATATAAGGAAAACAATTCAATTAGCGCTAAAGATGTCAGCGAAGCCATAAACCGAGCGCAAAATATAATACCTGCATCTAGTCGAACCGAAAAGACTGGAGATGCCAACATGCAAATAAGCAGTAACATTCCTACGGATTGGCAGAAAGTGACTTACAAAAAAAGAACACCCAAAAAAACTTATTAGTGGGTAACTATTCTGGAATTTCTAATGTAGAAGGAGTGGATCAAACAGTTGCTTTACACGTATTTAATCTGAAACCGCAAACATCTGCAGAAGACCTTCAATCATTTTTATCAAAAAACCTGCCAGAAGCCAGCTGCTCAGCTCTTCCATCTCGTCATCCTGATATATATTCTTCTTTCAAAGTGGAAATCTCGAAAGCAAACTACAATAAGGCGTTGGATGCCTCGATTTGGCCAAACAAAGCCTGTATACGAAATTTTTTTCAATTGAGGAAAAAGAAAGAGCAAATCTAGTAGAAGTATCTATCGACAATGAAACAAAACATACGGCAATTTTTAAAATTACACAGTTAAATACAGCGTCCATTAGAAACAAACTTGAAAGGTTGGAAATTCTGCTTGACCAAGAAAATCCCATTGTCGTCAGTATTGCGGAGCACTGGTGTAAGCAGGATGAAATATCTCTAATGGTAACTCCGGGATACGATCTTGTAACCAGTTATTGTCGACCTATCCATGAGCATGGCGGATCGGTTTTGTATGTGAAATGTGGGTATGAATATCAGATCATCAATGTGTGCCAGTTCGCTGTGGAGATGCATTATGAGTGCAGTGCGGTAAAAATAATATTTTGTGAAAGAAAAGTTGCAGTCATCAGTATCTACAGGCCTCCCAGTGGAGACTTTTATTTGTTTTTGAAGCAGTTTTCCTATACGATTGAACTCTGTAATAGGTATGTTGACGATATTTTTATATGTGGTGACTTAAACATTGATTATTTAGAAAATAGTTTATTTAAAATTCTTTTTAACGATGTTCTAATGAGCTACAATCTTAGCATAGCCTCTATGGTTCCCACAAGGGTAGCGACAAATTGTTTGAACCAAACTTCTATCAGTAAGATTGATTATATTATAACCAATACAGCTAATATACTTCAATGCAATTCTAATGTTTTTGAAGCGCATTTAAGTGACCATAGAGCAATTAGTTTGGAATTTGTAGTAGACATTAATAGTAGCTGTACTAAATCCAATGACCAGCCTAATTATAAATATTTTAGAGACTTGTCTGACAACAACCTTAAACAAATTTCTTCTGTGCTATCTGTAACTGACTTTGACGATATTTATTTAACCGATAATGTTGATAAATCCTTTGAAAATTTTATAAGTAGTTTAATATATGTGTTAGATTATTGCTGTCCAGTAAAACGGTATAATATCAGTAAGCAGACTTGCAATAAAAAATGGATTACTCCGGAAGTTAAGCAGTCTAGTGTTCATTTAAAAAATGCTTACTGGCTTAATAAAGAACTAAAAGATGCCAATTCTCTTGCAAATTATAAAAAAATTAAGAAAGACCACGCGGAACTATTACAAAAATCTAAATTAAAATTCCATGATCAATTGATAAATAATTCAAGTAATAAAAATAAAACTGTATGGAATCTTGTTAACAAGGAAACTGGCAGGAAGTCTATCCAAAAAAACATAGCATTAAATATAGATGGTGAAAGTTGTAAGTACCCACATAACAATTTCATGTTCTTAGTAGATTCATAGAACATACTTTTCAGAAAAAGTATATACTGAGAATGTGCGTAATTGCCATTGCGAATGTGCAGAGCAGATACTGAGTATATACTACATTACAGTACTTAAACGTTCTATGTATATACTTAGAATGTACTACCGCACTTCTTTTCAGTATATACCAAGAATGTTCTTTTTAGAACATTCCAAGGACGTGCTATAAACCTTCTATGTGTATACTTAGAACATACTACCGCACATCTTTTTAGTTTATACCAAGAAGGTACTTTTTAGAATATTCCAAGGAAGTGCTATAAACCTTCTATTTATATACTAAGAACGTACTACCGCACATCTTTGTATGGGAAGAATATTATATTTTTAAGAATATTCTAAGAAAGTGCTATCAAGTGCTATATTGCTTAGAAGTATGTTTTCAGCATCACCTAATCTCATCTTAGGTTCTACTGGTTCTACCAAATATCTATTTACATATTTTAATTGCAAATGAGAATGTAGTTAGTACCTACATTCTACAATATTACTTAAAAAGTAAGTACATATTTATAAATTTTAGTTGTTTATATAAATCATTATATAATATTTAGCTAAACTAAACTATGCATAATGAGTAACTAAAATTTATTTAATACTTATATGTACTTACCTATTTAAGTAATATTGAGTTATCAAAATAGATTATATGTATTTTGAAGCACCGCAAACAAAATAAACAGATTATGTATGTTCTTTAGTCCTAGAGTCCTAGTACTACATCATTCGCCTTCATCCTTAACACTGCATAGATCCATAGATAATACAAAAAATAATGAAATAATGCCTGTTTTCTTTTTCATATTTTACGGTTTTTTCCTATCCCTGATCCATTCAGGTAAGAATAGAAATGGTCAGAATATGATGGGTGGGGGGTTATGAATGTATTGTGGAATAACAAAATCGGTGGTCAGTGTTGCCAAACGGAGAGAAATTTCCCTTTTTGTGGGAATTTTCAACATAAAAGGTGATAAAGGGAAAAAGTTAACTCAAAAGGGAATTATTGTTCCAGTACAAATTGTAAAATATTAAGAAAAATTCAAAATATTTGAAAATAATTCAACATATCTTCTCAGATTTTGTAAACAGGAGGGAATTTTTTTTTATAAAAGTGGAAATTTTTAAGGTAGGTTGACGGAAAAAGCTTACTCGACGGTTGGCAACGCCAAAGCCTTTGGTTGCTTTGGTTGTGCAGTTTGGCACGTTTTGGTTCTGCGAAATGGCCTATTGAATTGAATGTACCTAAATTCAAATTCCAAGGATGTAAAAATACTAATGATTCATGATAAACTCGAAACGGTAAAGTCATTTCAATTGTGAAAACGAATTTTTAATAGCATCTATGTAAACGTTAATACAATTAATGTTTAAACTTTTTTACCCTACAACAATTTTGAAATGAAATTCGTCCAATACTACCTACATACATAAATTTTATTAATTATGTATTCTAAAAAATAACGAAGTTGATAATCTATAAGGCTAATATTATACTTCCTATACATACAAATTATTTTTAAGATATTTTAAAAGTATCTACTTATAAGTATGTGTTAAGAATGTACTTATAAGTATGTGTTAAGAATATTCGATAAAGGTATATTCTAAGAATAAACTTTTACGAATATTCCGAGATCCTACGTACACGAATATACTTAGTATATTCGGTACGAGAATATACTTTGAAGTATATGCAAAGAACATGAAATTTAGAATGTTTTTTAAGGTAGATGCTATGCTTGTACTACACATATACTAAAAAGAATATACTCCGACGAATGTTGGTAGTATATGCTTAGAACATGATGCGAACATCATTGTTATGTGGGTACTGATTCTAAGCAGTTGTCTGAAGTTTTTTGTGATTATTTTGCTACAGTAACCGAAGAGAAACTGTCAAATCATTTTGGGAATTCTCGATCTAATAGTTGCACATCTTCTACTATTCTTAAAAACAGTTTTTTCTTTAGACCTGTTGTTGGTAATGAGGTAATGAATGTGATCAACCATTTAAAAAATAAAAAAAGCACTGGACTTGATTCTATCTCGATAAGAGTATTAAAGGCTATGTCATCTGATATAATAAACCACATTGCATATTTGATAAATTTATCAATAAGTAAAGGAGTCTTTCCAAGTATTCTAAAAAAAGCAATCGTTATTCCTATTTACAAAAAAGACGATCCGGAAGACATTTCAAATTATAGACCCATTTCCTTATTGTGTGTACTTTCCAAAGTATTTGAGAGAATTGTGTATAACCGTATGTCGGAGTTTTTGGGTAGATTTAAAATTGTAAGCGATTGTCAACATGGCTTCCGTACCGGTAGATCCACTCAGTCTGCTGCCTGCAGATTTTGTGAAAGGGTCTACAGATCTTTGGATGCAGGTGAATATGTGGCAGGTCTCTTTTTTGATCTAACCCGTGCCTTTGATTGTCTTGATAGCCGTTTTGTTAGCAATAAACTGTATAATATTGGTTTTAGAGGTATATTTCTAGACTGGCTAATCAATTATCTATCAGATAGGATAATTTGTGTTAAAATCAATGAAGCTATTTCGGAGGAACGTTCTATTAATCTGGGAGTTCCACAGGGCTCTGTATTAGGACCCCTGATTTTTTTGTTGTTTATTAACGATGCATCTAACCAGTTTGATGCTTTGGACCTGACGTTATTTGCATATGATACTTCTCTTGTGGTCTCAGCACAGACCTATGAGAAATTGGCATCTACTTGCAATAGTTTTTTAGCTCGATTTAATGACTGGTGTCGATCTAATAACCTAATTTTAAATGTAGACAAAACAAAAGTAATATATTTTAATAACTTAAATTCTGTAAATCCTGTACTACACCTAAGTTTTAACAATGTTCTACTGGATTCCTCAAATCATACAAATTTTTTAGGTATCCATCTCGACTCAAAATTAAAATGGTCAGTTCACATATACATGCTCAGTAAGTCCCTTAATAAGTCATACTATGCATTATCCCGTATTAAAAATATTATGCCCATCTCTGCGCTGTTAAATGTATACTATAGCCTTTTTTATAGTAGACTTTGTTACAACATAGTTTTATGGGGGAATGCAGTCAACACTGTTCTGCAGTTCTGTCAACAGTGACAGAATATTTATAACACAAAAACGTATAATACGAAAAATGTTTGGAATTAGACCTCTTGAGAGCTGTAGCCCATATTTATTAAGAATAATATTTTAAGTTTTCCATGTATTTATATCTTCAGAATGTTACTATATGCTGTTGATAATATTCATACGTATGACAGAAATTCTAGTTTCCGCAATTATTCGACGCGAGGTGGCGACTTGCTGAGTGTACCTGGTCATAGATCGAGTAAATTTGAAATGTCAGTAAAGTATATGAGCATTAGATTGTTTAACGTTTTACCAAAAAAATATAGAACAATGAATAAATATTTCTTTAAGAAATCCATTAAAAGCTTATTGCTTACCAAATGTTATTATACTGTGGAAGAGTTTGTTTCGGACAGAAATATTACCTAAAAGTTATTAATTCTATCTACCTTCAAATTTTTATAAAATTTATAAATGTATTAATTTTATTGTTTGTTTGTTTGTAAAACTAATGACATGTCCTATACATTGTATGTCTTAAAGGATGAATAAATATTATTATTATCCCCAGATTTAGCCATACGGCTCACACTCCCTCTGAGGGGAAAATTGACTCATCCCAGATACCTACGGTATCAAAAGGATTGAGCTCTGGTGGGACTCTTTCCGTGTTTTTGAGCCCTAGGTGACTTGGTATGCAGGTGTATCTCCCAGAAATTTTCGTACACATCTGGCCGTTGCGAGTAGTACTGCTTTCTGCATGGTCTTATAAAGATGTTCATTAAGACCCAGCTTTTTTATGCTTTCGAGGAGGGTCTTCGGAATGACTCCAGTAGTAGACATAATAATCGGTATCGTCTGGGTACTTTGCATTCTCCATTGTCTCCGTATTTGAATTTCCAGATCTCTGTACTTGGCGATCTTTTCAGTAAATTTAGTACGTAGATTATTGTTGTTAGGAATCGCCACATCAATGAGGGTTGTTTGTCTCGTTAATTTATTGACTAATACGAGATCTGGTCTATTATGCGCCACTGTTTGGTCTGTGAGCACAGTGCGGTCCCAGTATAGCTTGTAGTTGCCATCCTCAAGCATACTCTCAGGGACGTATTGATAATATGGGAGATGGTCAGTTTGGAGAAGTCCCAGCTTGATAGCTATCTCCTGATGAAGGATTTTTCCCACTGCGTCATGCCGTTCCTTATACTCAGTTGCAGCAAATGCCTGGCAGCCCCCTGTAAGATGATGGATGGTTTCTTGGGCTTGACATCCATATCGGCATCTGTCGTTTTGAACATGAGAGTCTTTGATGATATATTTCAGGTAATTTCTGGTTGGTATAACCTGATCCTGAATGGCCAGTAATGAACCCTCCGTTTCAGGGAACATCTTTCCTGATGTCAACCAGTAGTTCGACGCTATATTGTCGACATAATCTTGGCTGACCTCATTGGGATGTCGCCCGTGCAGAGGTTTACCCATCCAGGCGCGCACTTTTTCGTCCTTAGTAAGGTGGTTAATGCGCAGTTCTGCTTCCCTCAGTTTTATCGGTGTTGTGTCATCTGCTGCGCAGATAGCGCGATGTAGAGTAGATGTTTCAGCCTGCATCTGAAAATAAGATCTTAAATTAGCAATTTGTTTGTCTAATTGCTCACCTATATCCATAAGTCCTCTTCCTCCTAAATTGCGTGGTAATGTCGTTCTTTCTACAGCACTTTTTGGATGGTGTTTTTGTGCCTTTGTGAGGTGCGTTCTTACTTTTCGCTGAAGATTTTCTATGTCCGTTTTTGTCCACTTAACAATGCCAAATGAATAGCTAAGAGCGGAACATGCGTAGGTGTTTAGTGCCTTAAACAAATTTCTACTATTAAGGTGTGAGCGAAGCAGCTGTCTTACCCTTCGTATAAACTCAGTAGTTATCTCTGTTTTCATTTGTTTATGGTCAATTCTCCGCGCTTGCTTTACTCCAAGATATTTATACATATCGTTTTCACCCATGGCCACGATGTTCTGGCCATTTTGCATATCGAATCCTCCGGGCTGTACTTTTCCTCTGACTATATTTAAAATACGGCACTTGTCTAGTCCGAAGTGCATGCTAATATCATTAGAAAAAGTTTCTACAGTTTTTAGCATCTCATCGAGTTGGTTTCGAGTGGAAGCCATTAATTTCAAATCATCCATATACAATAAATGATTAAGCTTCGCCACCACATTGTTGTTATTTTTGATGCTAAAACCTGCATCTGTGGAGTTCAATAGCTGAGATAGTGGGTTCATAGCTAGACAGAACCACAGTGGACTCAACGAATCTCCTTGAAACAGGCCCCGGCTGATTGCGATATTTTCAGTTTCGATGTTATTTTCACCAGGTATTTGAAGGTGAATTCTAGTCTTCCACTCCGTCATTATATGCTCTAAAAAGGTCACTATATTATCATCGACTTTATATATTCTCAATATATCTATAAGCCATTCATGCGGTACTGAATCAAAGGCCTTTTTATAGTCAATCAAAGCAGTAAAAAGGTTCCTTTTTTTAGTGAATGCCTGGTTAGAAATGACTGAGTCGATGATAAGCTGTTCTTTGCAACCCATGGAACCCTTAGCGCATCCTTTCTGTTGAGGCTCTATGATATTGTTTAGAGCACAGTGTTGGTAGATACGCCGGGTTACACAGGATGTGACCAATTTATACAAAGTTGGAAGACAAGTAATTGGGCGGTATTTGGCTGGATCTTGGGTGTTATTTTGATCCTTCGGAATTAAGTAAGTGGTTCCCTGAGTTAGGAATGATGGTATATCCATCATTATTATTATCCAGATTTAGCCATACGGCTCACACTCCCTCTGAGGGGAAAATTGACTCATCCCAGATACCTACGGTATCAAAAGGATTGAGCTCTGGTGGGACTCTTTCCGTGTTATCGAGCCCTAGGTGACTTGGAATGCAGGTGTATCTCCCAAAAATTTTCTTACACTTCTGGCCGTCGCAAGTAGTACAGCTTTCTGCATGGTCTTATAAATATGTTCATTGAGACCCAGCTTTTTTATGCTTTCGAGGAGGGTCTTCGGAATGACTCCAGTAGTAGACATAACAATAGGTATCGTCTGGGTACTTTGCATTCTCCATTGTCTCCGTATTTGAATTTCCAGATCTCTATACTTGGCGATCTTTTCAGTAAATTTACTACGTAGATTATTGTTGTTAGGTATCGCCACATCAATTAGTGTTGTCTGTCTTGTTAATTTATTAACTAGTACGAGATCTGGTCTATTATGTGCCACTGTTTGGTCTGTGAGCACACTGCGGTCCCAGTATAGCTTGTAGTTGCCATCCTCAAGCATACTCTCAGGAACGTATTGATAATATGGGAGATAGTCCGTTTGGAGAAGTCCCAGCTTGTTAGCTATCTCTTGATGAAGGATTTTTCCCACTGCGTCATGCCGTTCCTTGTATTCAGTTGCAGCAAATGCCTGGCAGCCCCCTGTAATATGTTGGATGGTTTCTTGGGCTTGACATCCATATCGGCATCTGTCGTTTTGAACCTGAGGGTCTTTGACGATATATTTCAGGTAATTTCTGGTTGGTATAACCTGATCCTGGATGGCCAGTAATGAACCCTCCGTTTCAGGGAACATCTTTCCTGATGTCAACCAATAGTTCGACGCTGTATTGTCGACATAGTCTTGGCTAACCTCATTGGGATGTCGCCCGTGCAGAGGTTTACCCATCCAGGTGCGCAGTTTTTCATCCTTAGTAAGGTGGTTTATGCGCATTTCTGGTTCCCTCAGTTTGATCGGTGTTGTGTCATCTACTGCGCAGATTGCGCGGTGTAGAGTAGATGTCTCAGCCTGCATCTGAAAATAAGTTCTTAAATTAGCAATCTGTTTATCTAATTGCTCACCTATATCCATAAGTCCTCTTCCTCCTAAATACCGGGGTAATGTCGTTCGTTCTACTGCACTTTTAGGGTGGTGTTTTTGTGCCTTTGTGAGGTGTGTTCGTACTTTTCGCTGAAGATTTTCTATATCCGTTTTTGTCCACTTAACAATACCAAATGAATAGCTAAGCGCGGAACAAGCGTAGGTGTTCAGTGCCTTAAACAAATTTTTACTGTTAAGCTGTGAACGAAGCAGTTGTTTTACCCTTCTTATAAACTCAGTTGTTATCTCAGTTTTCATTTGCTTATGGTCAATTTTCCGCGCCTGCTTTACTCCAAGATATTTGTACATATCGTTATCGCCCATGGCCTCGATGTTCTGGCCATTTTGCATATCGAATCCACCGGGCTGTACCTTTCCTCTGACTATATTCAAAACACGGCACTTGTCTAGACCGAACTGCATACTAATATCATTAGAGAATGTTTCTACAGTTTTTAGCATCTCTTCTAGGTGTTCTCGAGTGGAAGCCATTAATTTCAAATCATCCATATACAACAGATGATTGAGCTTCGCTACTACAGTATTATTGCTTTTAATGCTAAAACCTGAGTCAGTGGAGTTTAATAGTTGGGAAAGGGGGTTCAAAGCTAAACAGAACCACAGTGGACTCAACGAGTCTCCTTGAAACAGGCCCCGGTTGATTGCGATATTTTCGGTTTCGATATTGTTTTCACCAGGTATTTGGAGGTGAATTTTAGTCTTCCAATCTCTCATTATATGCCTTAAAAAGGTCACTATGTTATCATCGACTTTGTATATTTTCAATATATCTATTAGCCATTTATGCGGTACTGAATCAAAGGCCTTTTTATAGTCAATAAAAGCAGTAAAAAGGTTCCTTTTTTTAGTGAATGCCTGGTTAGAAATGACTGAGTCGATGATAAGCTGTTCTTTGCAACCCATGGAACCCTTAGCGCATCCTTTCTGTTGAGGCTCTATGATATTGTTTAGAGCACAGTGTTGGTAGATACGCCGGGTTACACAGGATGTGACCAATTTATACAAAGTTGGAAGACAAGTAATTGGGCGGTACTTGGATGGATCTTGGGTGTTATTTTGATCCTTGGGTATTAAATAAGTAGTTCCCTGAGTTAGAAATGATGGTAATTCCTGCGGATTAGAAATAACATGATTAATTAATGTTGATAAGCACTCATGAATACTCCAAAACTTTTTAAGCCAAAAGTTCTGAACTCCGTCTGGTCCAGGAGATTTCCAGTTATGAAGCTCTTTGATGACATTTGAGACTTCTTCAGTCGTGAATGGTTCGTAGTTAGCAGTGACGTAGTGGTGACAGTTGTGCGTCGTATCTTCTATCCAGCCAGCATTGTTGTTAAGAGCAGCTGGTGTGGAAAGTTGATTTCCCCAAAACTCATGAATTTCTTCTTGGCTTGGGTAAGACTTGTCGACACTTTCTACGGTGGAATTGAGTTTTCGGTAAAACGCCTTCTCAGAGTTCCCAAAAAGTGCATTGTCACATTTTCGGTTGTTACTAACTTTATACCTTCTTAATCGTCCTGAATAGACGGAGAGTTTTTGTTTTAATGTATCCAAACACTGTTGAGCTGTGTTATTTTCTGGATCGTATCTCGAGTGTCTTGCAGTGCTCCGCATTATTTCTTCAGCTCTCTTAATGACTTTTCTACTTGTTACACCTCTTATATATTCTGTGACTTGACCAATATCCCTACGCAGTAATTCAATTTTTCCGAGAAGTCTTTTTTCCCAGGGTGCAATTCTGTTACCAGTCCTTCCGTTATTAGTACCCCGTCGTGTTCTGATCTTAACGCCCATTACATTGGCAATTGCTGTTGCTGCACAGTAGATTAGCATATGCAGATATTCCAATGTGTGGGCTTCTACGACATAATTGGGTAGGACTTCAGTATTCACAATTTGTAACAGCGCACCTAGTTTCTTACAAGAGTTTATTCGTGGTAGCGGTGGTCTGCTAAGTGGATTTGTTCCATTAAACTCTTGTACGGCACGAGCCATTTCGCTTTCTAGACTATCGCGCAACTCGTTGTTTTCCTGCTGTGTATTGTCAGGTTGAGTTTCTGGTATGGGAATCTCAGGAATCTGCTCATCAAGGATTTCATTAGGGACTTGATCTAAAACTAGCTCTTGGTTATTAATCTCCCGTTCGACTTCGCTTTTGATCGTATTGCGTCTAGTCTCTGGGATAAGGTTGTTTCTTATGATTACCCGGTATTGATCTGATACTCTTTGCTCCGATACTTGAATATCTGGGTACTCCCTGCAAAATTCGGCATACAGCTGTTGTCTGTAGCCGATCGTTTCTTGACCGAGGTTGGTCACCTTATAATAGAAGCGCAAAATGCTTTCGTTGATGGACACAGTCCATTTCATGCGCTGCCTCGGTCGTCCCGCTTGAGTGAGCGCCGGCTGATGTTCCAGCGCAGCACCTTCAGCGAGTGGAGCTCTTGCTGTTGTTTGGCTCGCTTGTGGTTGTTGTTCTTGTTGGGCTGTAGCTGTTTGTGTGACAGGGGCCCGCCTCCTCAACACCCTGCCACCGACGTCCCGCATGCTGTCACGTCCAGCGCCGGCTCCAGGCGTGCCCTGGCGATCCCCAGGCAGCGATCCTAAACATAAACCATAATTCTCCATATCAATGGGTGTGCATTTTATACCTACTGCCAGGTGTCAGTTTTTGTTCCACGGCAAGTATCCCTGCTACTCTCTGGGTACTGGCGCTACGAATACCCAGAAAGTATCCCCCATTCGCAGGGGGCCGCGCCTGATAGAAGAACTGACAAAAAACTCCCACAGAACTCCCACTTATTATTATTATTATTATTATTATTATTATTATTATTATTACAACTTGAATGCTTCTTTTTCGGGGGATAACATTGTTTATAAACGTGATTTTAATAGCACTCTTAATATTAATTATTTTAATCAATTGCTCTCTGGGGAATCTTGGTGCTTTCCAAACTCACATCTAACTTCGGATAACAAGTTTTGCATATTTTATGAAAAAATTATGGAACTATTCGATAAAGCATTTCCTTTGCAATCGGTAGATACTAGACGATTTTCTAAACAGGCTAAAAATAAGGGCTGGTTGACTTCTAATTTAATAAATGAGGGGGATTTTATTAGAGACATTTTCAGATCTATAAAATATTCAGAAAGTCATGAGCTCAGAATACGGTATAACATTCTAAAAAAAAATCATGAATACAAAGTTAAGTTAGCCAAGCAAACTTATTTCAATAATAAAATGATAAATTGCGCAGAATAGTACGGCTGAGGCTGGCGCATCATAAATCGAAACACTGTCGGAGGTAAAAATCGAAACACTGTCGGAGGTAAAAATCGAAAATCTTCTAAATACCCAAGTAAATTTAAAAATAATTTGGGAATTTCTCTCATGACATAGCAGAATCTTTCAGTCAACATTTTTCGAATTCCGTAAAAAATTTAATTAGTCAAACTTCACCTGACTATAATCCTAAGAATCTTTCTTCGCCTATACACTCCCTTTCCGTTTATCCTGTTAGTGATGAAGAAATGAAAAGTATAATTAAAAATATCTCCAAAAATCCTCGGCTGGACTGGATGAGATCCCGTATTCTATGTTAACACATGTATCTCATAACATATACAGGTTGTTTGGTAAAGAATCGGCCATAGCTTAACCTCAGGTTCCTGAGGTTAAAATAAGCCGATTTAAGCTAACTTACCTTAGTACAAAGTTTATAATAACCGAGATACAGAAACTGTTTTTTATTTATTATTGAATATTTCCTGACAGGTATGAGATAACAACATGAAATTTGGTATGTGGGGGTTTTTTGGGTCGAGAAAACTAAATTCCCTACCAAAAATGATGTATTGCCCAGAGGGCGCCACATACGCCTTTCAGCACTCATTTATTACGTTCAATTTTTTCTATCCCTCACTCTGTATAATTTTGACATTAAAATTTTTATTCTCCTATTAGTTTTACTTAAAAAAGGTATACTTTTTTCATCTCCCTAAACTCAACCGTTTTAGAGATAAACGCATTTTAAATCTGCGGTACACCATCATTTTTAGCATAATATCATTGTATGTAGTTCCAACCGAAAAATAACTTAAAACCATAATAATTTTGCCAGTTCTCAAATTTATGTCATTGCCTCGCAAATTCCATTTGAAGACATTTGCGATACATTTTTGGATAATTTTATGGTTTTAAGTTATTTTTCGGGTGTAACTACAATGATATTATGCTAAAAATGATGGTGTATCGCAGATTTAAAATGAGTTTATCTCGAAAACGGTTGAGTTTAGGGAGATGAAAGAAGTATACCTTTTTTAAGTAAAACTAATAGGAGAATAACAATTTTAATGTCAAAATTATACAGAGTGAGGGATAAAAAAAACTGAACGTAATAAACGAGTTCTGAAAGGCGTATGTGGCGCCCTCTGGGCAATACATAATTTTTGGTAGGGAATTTAGTTTTCTCGACCCAAAAAACCCACACATACCAAATTTCATGTTATTATCTCATACCTGTCAGGAAATATTCAACAATAAATAAAAAAAGTTTAACTTTGACACCCTGTATATCGGTTATTATAAACTTTGTACTAAGGTAAGTTAGCTTAAATCGGCCTATTTTAACCTCAGGAACCTGCGGTTAAGCTATGGCCCATTCTTTACCAAACACCCTGTATAAACCATTAACATTTCTCGTAAACCTTTCATTTCAGGAAGGGATTTTTCCTCAAATTCTAAATACTGCTTTAGTTGTGCCTATACATAAAAAAGGTGACAAATCAAAATTTGATAACTATCGAGGCCTATCACTTTTATTTGTGTTTTCAAAGATATATGAGAAGGCATTTCATACACGTCTCCTCTCGTATATTAACAAGCACATTATAGAAAAGTCTCAATTTGGTTTCCGTGAAGGTATAAGTGTGCAAGATGCACTACTAGCGCTGTGCCAGGGCCGGACTGGCTCATAAAAAAGGCGCGAACCCAAATTATAAAAAAGGCGCCAGCCCAAATTCTAAAAAAGGCGCCAGCCCAAATTCTAAAAAGGCGCCAAGCTAATATCTAAACAATGGCGCCAGACCTCCATCTTAAGCTTTGACATCAAAGTTTTTTGAAATCCTAATGCGTGTAAAGTAAATCAATATTACTAATTTTAATTTATATCCATAAAATAATTTACTAATTTTATTGAGAATAGTTAATTATATTAAGATTCCACAAAAATATAGCTTCAGTTTCCCAGTATCCGTTTTACTCTGCTACACTCTTTGATACTCTCTGAAGACTCAAAAATAATTTTCGAAAAGTGTGAGTAATTTTCACTTGCTACTACAAAAGAATCTATTGGTTCAAAAACATTTAACAAAAATAATGATGATTTGTGTTCAATAGAAGTCACCTTTTGAATTTTTCAAATTTTTTACTAAATTCCATATAGCATAAGAGTAAACATCGATAAAAAATCCGCAACCACACACGGTGTCAGGCGATCCGTGCCTAAGTGGTGAATGGCCTAACGTCAGACGGTCGCAAACGGAGCTCTCGGAGAACTGGTGAAACTTCTTTGTAATTCAAGCCTTAGCGTTGGCAAGGGCGCACTGCCTCGCCAGACAGTATAATTCGCCCCTACTCGTGGGAACTATATGGATAAGTATTTAATCATGCAGGAAAACGCGAAAACAACAAAACGAAGAGATAATGGAGCGAATCACCAGTGATGGTGCAGCTGGAACAAGCTATGAATGAGATGATAAGGTGTTCATTGTAATAAATGGAACAAAGGGAAAGTACTCAGCGAAGAGGAAGGAGGAGACTATGATCTTCGGAAGAAGATCTGTTGGAATATATCCAGTCAGGGGTAGCGACCTGATCAAGACGGATCTTCCAGAGGAGACAATTTTGCAAAGGAGCTCCTCACTTGGAAAGAAAACACCTAGAGACTTAGAGAGAAGGAGAGCTCGGACATAACGGCCACGATAAGAGCAATGGAGAAACTTACCAGCGTTGCAAATAATTTAGTGAAACTAATGTCCGACCAAACAAACGTTAAGGTCGAGATCAAGAATGAGGTACACAGCCTTAAGAGAGTCACCGAAGACAAGGAGGATACTTTCAGACAAGTCGCCCTTGGCAGCATTAAGAAACGAAATAGAATAGTGTAGAAAACCGATGAGGAAAAAAAACGACTAGGGAGACTGTACGAGTGTCCACACAGATGGATTTCGACGAGTTCTTCCCCGAAAATCTTAGTGAAGGAGAGATAAAAATGATCGCAACGGTCCTGAACTCGGGGGAAAGGGGGCTTTGAAAAAATAAAGGACATTATAAAGTCGAATTGGAAGAGCATCACTATAAGGTCGCTAAACCGGGAAGACGGAATAAACTTGCAGGCGACTTAGTAATGGTCATGGAACTTGGACTTTCGGTGAGGAAGAAAGGTTCCACGAACTGATAAGGGAAAAACATGAACTGGGAATATGTACAGGAGGTGCAAACACACCAGGAGAGGTGGAGTACCTCCAACTTAAGGAGTCAGAAGGAAGAGAACCGAGGAAACCGTCAGACTATTTTCATGGTCCCCTGTAGAGACAAGGGTGACGGAAATGGACGGGGACGAGAGACTACTGGCAATTATTTATAAATTGAGGGAAGACATGGAGACCAGAGAGGCATACCTAAGAGTAGTGGGGGTTACAGAGGTAGCAACCTCAGGAAGCTCCTGTAACTCACCTTTATGGGTGTGGACCTCCACCTCGCGCTGGAGGAGTATTAACTCGGGGAAAGGAGAGTGGAGGCGTAGAAGGTGATCGTGAAGGGAGGCAGAAAATCCTACGCCGAGTTGCTCAAGTAAATCAAGGGTAGCGTAGACACGAGGAAGAAGGGGATTAGCGTTAAAAGCACTAAAGAAGGCATAAGAGGACCTCATCCTTGAAGTGACAGGGAAAAAACAGATCGAGCACCTGAAAAAGACTATCGTGGCCCGCACGGAGGGAAACGCAGCGCAGTAGAGGTTGTCCGGGGCTATCAGGTCCAGGTGTACCTATTTGATATAGACGGAGGAGTCCCAAGGTAGAAATCCTGAGACAAGTTCCGAGGTATACCGGTAGCAGGGAGCCTGACGACGTCAAACTCGTCTGTATAAGGGAAATAGAGAAAACAAAAGTCACTTTTAAAGAATTCGGTCACAGTGCCGACAGCTTACAGTGCCCGGAAATAGAGAAAACAAAAGACACTTTTAAAGAATTCGGTCACAGTGCCGACAGCTTACAGTGCCCGGAGTGTAAAAAAGTGATCCTGGAAAAGCGGGGCCTCAAGAGACACCCTGCCACAAGCGATGAGAAAAGGGTGGGTGAAAACACCTAGGACCAGGAATCAGACAGCGTATGGGTAAGTAAGTTAGAAAGATAAGAACCATCTAATACGCAGTTCCTTTAAATAAATGTGGGAATGGCGAGGGCTGCTCACGACGTTGCAGAGGCACTCGCACGAAGGGAAGGTATGACATTTAGTCTTTCGACAGAGAATAGTTAAAGATAGGAGATCTGACTTGACCGTATACGTGGTGAACCGAGGTATTGGAATCACCCGACACTCTGTTAAGAATGTTAATAGGTATGTTAAGGCATAAGTTGTAGACCGGCTGGCGTTCAATTGTTATGTTTCACCAAACGTCCCGCTTCGAGAGGAGAATACCTATCAGAATGGATCCACGCCATGGCACTTACCGTGCTAAATGTTCGTAAATTGTAGAGTTGAGGAACAAAAATGGGAGATTTAAGGAACAAATAAAACGTTGTTTACCCAATGGCTGTATTTTAAGGACTACTTGTTAAACAAACGTTGAAAGCAACACACTATACAGTAAATAGTAAAGCGGCCAGTAGATGGCACTGCTATAAAAATATTTAATTTATTTATCTATATCCAACACTCCCACTAGATAAACAAATTAAGAAAATAACATTTATCAAATGTTTATTACACTATCTTAACTAAACCAATCTCTTTCAAAAACTTATTATGTTTCACAGAACTCAAGCTTTTTGTCAAGAGATCAGCTGGCATGTTAGCTGTGTCCAAATATTCCAGCTTTATCAAACCTTTGTTTACAGCTTCTTTGACAAAATGATATCGGATATCAATGTGTTTCGTCCTTCTATTCAATACAGGATTTATTGCTAATTTATGAGCTCCCATATTATCATTATATAGTATAACGATTTCATCAATACCCAACATCTCATACAACAAATTTTTTAAAAAAATAGCCTCTTTAGCAGCTTCTGATACTGCTATGTATTCCGCTTCTGTGCTTGACAGAGAAACACTATTCTGTTTTCTGCTTTCCCAGACAATAGGTCCACCAGAAAACTGAAAATAGAAGCCCGTATAAGATTTTCTGTCATGAGAATTACTCCCCCAACTGGCATCTACATAGCCTTTCAAATAATTATCATTTTTTGAAAAAGTTAAACCATAGTCTTTTGTAGCCTTTAAATATTTTAATATTCGTTTTACATGCTTCCAATGCGTTTCTGAATGATAATTATTAAATTGACTGAGATAACTTACAGGATATGAAATGTCTGGTCTTGTCAAAACTGACAAATACATAAGACCACCTATTAAATTCTGATAAGGCACTTGAGCAGATGCATTATCGTCTCTATTCAAATTTAAACTAATTTCCATTGGGGTAGAAACCTCTTTCGAATCCTCCATATTGAACCTTTTTAACAACTGTTCAATATAGGATTTTTGATCTAAAGTTATAACACCATTCTCTTTATTATGAGTTACTCTCATACCTAAACAATTCTTAATTTCTCCCAAATCTTTAATTCTGAAACATTCATTTAATTTCAACTTTAAATTATCTGATTCATCTGAATCATTAGAAAAAATAAAAAAATCATCAACATAAACAGAGATAATGGTTTTTAGATTATTTTTCATCTTTGTGTATAGACATGGCTCATAATCAGATTTCTTATAACCTAGATTAATTAAGAAATTATCAACTTTTTCATACCAAGACCGAGCTGACTGTTTTAAACCATATATGGCTTTCTTTAGCCTTAATACTTTATTATTTTCAATTTCTAAACCTTCAGGTACTGTCATAAAAACTTTTTCTTTTAAATCACCATTTAAAAAAGCCGTCGCAACATCAAGATGAAAAATATCCAAATTCAAATTTGCTGACAAAGCAAATAAAAGTCTTAATGTAGAATGCCTTATGACTGGAGAAAAGGTTTCATTATAATCAACACCAAATTTTTGAGTGTAACCTTTTGCTACCAGTCTTGCACGATATTTCACTTTACCTGAGTTATCAACCTTTTTCTTGTATACCCACTTACACTTCACTACACAACCATCTTCAGGAACATCAACCACTTCCCATGCTGAGTTATCCTCGAAAGACTGCAGTTCTTCTGTCATAGCCCCTAACCATAAGTTACTATCTGGTCTAGACATGGCATCCTCGACACTAACCGGATCAGAGTCACTATCCGAGCACAAATAAGTCACAAACTCATCAAACCTTTTTGGCTTAGGTATTCTTGTTGATCTCCTGATTTCATCCACTGGCAAATTCGGCAAGTCACATACATAATCGGGATCATTGTTCTCAACAATTTCATCAGTCGATGTGTTCTCTTCAACCTGATGATTCTGATCCTGACATGATGTATTATTATCTCCCACTGAATCTAACATTTCTTTTGCCCCATGTTCACCTTCTAAATCAACATGAATCACTTCACACCTTTTTGTGTCTTCCATAATTTGTACGTCTCTACTTACTATTATTTCTTTAGTGGTCGGATTATACACCCTGTATCCTTTCGTAGTCTCAGAGTATCCTACTAAAATGTGCAGAATAGCCTTTTTCTCCCATTTTGATCTTTTTTCTTTTGGAACATGTACCATCACCTTGCTGCCAAATATTCTAAGACCACTAACGTCAGGTTTGCTATCTGTCCACATTTCAAATGGTGTTTTCTTTAAGCCGGAAGCCAGCGATCTATTTTTTAGATAAACAGCTGTGTTTACAGCTTCAGCCCAAAACATTTTTTCAAGATTAGCATCAAACAACAGACATTTTGCCTTTTCTATGATTGTCCGATTTAAACGTTCGGCTACACCATTTTGTTCAGGAGTGTAGGGATTCGTTTTTTGATGTATAATACCATTTACAGTTAAATAATCTTCAAATTCTTTTGAACAAAACTCTCCACCATTGTCACTTCGCAAAGTTTTTATATGGACACCCTTCTGGTTTTCTGCCATACTTTTAAAATTTTTAAAACAATTAAAAACTTCACTTTTTGTTTTAATAAAATAAATGAATACCATTTTACTAAAATCATCTTGGAAAGTAACAAAATATTTAGAGCCACCTAATGATTTGTTTTCCATGGGCCCGCATACATCGCTGTGAATAAGCTGTAATAAACTACTGGCCCTGTGACCTTTTTCTGGAAACGGTAATCTCGTTTGTTTCCCCTCACAACAAACTATACAGTTTTGCTTGTTAATATCAATTTTCCCAGTCACATTCAGTCCATCTACTATTCCATCTTTCATTTTATTTAGATATAGGCTATTTAGATGACCGAAACGTCTGTGCCAGGTATCCCCAGTTACAAATAAACAATTTTTACGATCTGAAATACATTCAGTATTCAATTTATAAACACCATCTATCAATTCAGCTGTTGCAATAATTCCATTTTTATTGTATATTTTGCAACCTGCATTTTCAAATATAACTTCATTTCCATTTTTAATCAATTGAGAAACAGATAAAAGATTTGTCGTCAGATCAGGAACATATAATATATTATTGATGCTTACCTCTAATCTCTTTTTATCGACAATTGTGGTTACCATCATATCACCAGCACATTTCACTTCCAAACTTTCACTGTTAGCCACAGTTATATTGGACGAACTTGCATCTCGGATATTTGTCAACCAATCTTTTCTCGCTGTAAGATGCGTGCTGCATCCAGAATCGACATAAAAATCTGTAGATTTAAAGTTTCCACTTAAGAATGTTGCACTAAACGCATTATTATTAGCACTAGGGCACTTATTCATATAATGACCTTTTTGTTTACACCGGAAGCAGGTTATGTTTTTCTTGTTAACTTTTTTGACATGCTTAGTGCTAACTTCACTCGACTTTGACATAAAAGCTGTCTGCTTTTCACTGTTAGTGCTGTCTATCTGCATATCTAGCAATTTAGATTTGATTACATCAGTGGTAATAGATATCCCCGAATGTTCAATTGCCAATAACATTGGAGTATACTGTTCCGGAAGTCCCGCTAGGAGAAGCGATCCCAACCACAAGTCATCAATTTGGAAACCAGTCCTATTCAACTTCTGTGCAGTTTCGATCACCTGATTCACATAGGATTCCATGGAACTGCAATTTTCCAACCTTAGTGATATGAGTGTTCGAAGCAATCCTATTTTCCTCGAAAAACCTGAGTCTTCGAATAACTTTTTCAGCTTATCCCATACATCTTTCGCCGTTTCAGCTTCTTTCACATGCAAATATATGGATGGATCCAAAGTCAATATTAACTTCGCTTTGGCTTTGGCAACAAGCGTTGTGTCTTGTTCAGTTCCCTGAATACACTTTGATAGTCCTTCTAGAACAAAGACATTCTCAACCGCGAACGACCAGTCCTGGTAGTTATCTCTACCGGTTAAACGCGGCACACTTGTAAGATAATTCACCGCCATTTTCGATACTGTTAATAACCACGTTGTTAACCAACAAACGACTAACTAACTTTTTATCGAATGAACACACACTGTTTTGATTTGAACGACCAGAAAATCTTCCACTTAATCGTTTGAGCCCATAACCTGTTCGTAAATTGTAGAGTTGAGGAACAAAAATGGGAGATTTAAGGAACAAATAAAACGTTGTTTACCCAATGGCTGTATTTTAAGGACTACTTGTTAAACAAACGTTGAAAGCAACACACTATACAGTAAATAGTAAAGCGGCCAGTAGATGGCACTGCTATAAAAATATTTAATTTATTTATCTATATCCAACACTAAATGACGGTAAGCCACCTACGTTCGTAAGAAGTAATAGTGAATCCTTTCTGGACCTCTCGCTGGTTTTAACATCACTTATAAACAGTGTCATAATCTGGACTGGTTTGGAAGAACAATCGCTCAGCTTCCATAAGTATGTGAGTTTTAAACTAACGAGCAAAAGGAAGAAACGGAAAGATGAAGATAGCGATCTAAAAAGATTTTCACATCAAAAAGCTTTTGTGGATGCTCTTGGCTTGATCGGTCCGATATGCGAGGATGTGAAGGAGTTGATCGAGAGATCAGGTATCAGATAACCGCATAGCTTAGATACGACGCGTAGTGCTTTCGCGTATAAATATCCATTATTTAATAAACAGCGGAAATTGATACCCACGAAAGGTGCCCCAATCGTAAAAATGGTCTTTGAGGGCGCCGCTCGTTTCATGTAAGCTATTTTTTATAATAGAAACAGCGGAAATTGGTACCCACGAAAGGAGCCCGAATCATAAAAATAGTCTTCGAGGGCGTCGCATCTAAGCTACTTATTATAATATTTAGAAACAGCGGATATTGACCCTACGAAAGACGCCTGAATCGTAAAATGGTCTTTGAGGGCTCTGCACGTCGCATCTAAGCTATTTGTTTATCTGATACCTGATACAAGTTGTATTTTATTGTACCCACTAGCTTCATTATTTAGGAGTTTGGGACACAAAAATCCTGCATGTATAATGTAGTTTTGGAGCAGTGAAAACCACACCTGTATATTTTAGTCCAATTGTGGGATGCAACACTCTTTGTATCAGGTATCAGATAATCAAATAGCTTAGATGCGACGCGCAGCGTCCTCGAAGATCATTCTTCGATTTGGGCGCCTTCCTCCTAAGCTATTTATTACAATAGAAACAGCGGATATTGAACCTACGAAAGGCGCCCTAATAGTAAAAATGGTCTTCGAGGGCGCCGCATATCGTATCTAAGCTATTTGATTATCTGATATCTTGTATTTTGTTGTACCCACTGGCTTTTTTATGTAGGTTTATGGTGCGCCTTCGGTGCCAAACGGCGAAATCAGAAGCAAGTAAAAACATTTTTTAGGGGAATGATAGCTGCATCATTTTTGTGTAAAGGTTCAAAGAAATTTTTTTTCAGCGTTTAATTTTTTTAATGGATAGATACTAACCAAGGCAAAAGGCGCACAGGCCCGCGGGCCGGCGGCCCAGTCCGGGCCTGCGCTGTGCAATCATATTTTATCGAACTTTGATAAGGGTAATAAAGTTATCTGTTTGTTTTTTGACTTAGCACGAGCTTTTGAAACTGTAAATCATCCAATACTGCTGGAAAAACTTTAACATAGTGGTGTTAGAGGAACTGCGTTAAAGTGGATCCACACCTTTTTATCGAAAAGGTTTCAAAAGGTTAAGGTCAATGTGAATGGGAATATAATATTTTCTTCAGAAGAAAAGTGTCCTCTCCGGTGCTCCACAGGGAAGTATCATTGGCCCTCTTTTATTTTTGATTTTTGTCAATGATTTAAATCAACTGATAAACGATAGCTCAACATGTTTGGCTCGGAATCTATTAGATAATTTTTCTGATGCAATAAGCGTTCGAGTAGAAAACGTGGAACAGCAATCAGGCTGTTATGTCACTCAATTTGCTGACGATACCACAGTTGCACTAAATTCCAATAATTTTTTTCATGTAGTACAAAAAGCAAACTGTCTTGTAAAAAGTATGACTCATTACTGTTTAAATAATGCCCTAATCTTAAATGGATCAAAGACCAATATTATGGTAATCTTTTCACCTTCTACTATGCAGATGAGTCCATTAGTAAAACTTGACAATGGGTCAGTGGTAAATAGCCACTCCACTAGGTTGTTAGGCGTTTACCTGGATTCTAATTTGTCTTGGAGCTCTCACGTTGATTATGTAGTGGGAAGATTGTCTGTGCACTGTTATGTTCTAGGGCAACTTAGGAATTTTGTCTCCCTAGATATCTTAAAACTTTACTATTTTGCTCATGTACAGTCAATTTTGCAATATTGCTTGGTTTGTTGGGGAAATTGTTCGCGAATTAACGAGGTGCTTTTTCTTAAAAAAAAAAATTATTCGTACTAAGACGTTTAGAAGGCGCTTGGATTCCTGTAGACCAGTTTTTAAACAATTAAATATTTTAACTGTAATTTCGCTGTATATTTTCAGTTGTGTTGTTTATGTAAAGTCACATATATGCAATTTTATTAGCAGAAGTGATGTTTCCTTAACGAGTGGCTACAATTTTCGTTACGGAAATGATTTGGTGACCCCTGCTCGCCACTTGACCGTTGTGGGCAAGGGTCCTTACCCAACATGCATTCGTTTGTATAATAAATTGCCTAATTATGTTAAATAATCAAATATTTATGTATTTAAGACAACAGTTAAGGACTTACTTCTGGTAAACACTTTCTATTCGTTAGAGAAATACTTGCAGGCATCTTTTTAACAATTTGTATGCTTTTGTGTATATTTTATATGTTTTTATGTTAACTGTTTTTATGTACTTATAGTTTTTACCAACGAACTGTCAACACTGATGGAATCGCCATAAAACGAAGTTAATGGCGCCAGGATGAGATAGAAGATAATCAGGTAAAGGAGGGAAGATAATCGGACAGTGCTAGTCAGGTACGTTGTAGTTGTAGCAAATTTTACCTGAAAATTCTCTGTCTCTCTCATGTCTCTCTAGAAGTGCTAGAACCTCTCTCTTGTATGTTGGCGCCTATCTCGCTTCACTGTTGGAATGGGACGGGGCCATTCCATCAGTGTTGACAGTTCATTGGTTTTTACTGATAGATTGTATTTGACGCATTTCAATACTTGTAAAAATCAGATGAAATAAAGATTATTGATTGATTGATTGATTGAGTACCTAATATTTGCTGCATCATTAACTACTAAATTAAGACTACGTGCCGAACATGGAACGGAATAGAATATCGCAGGTTGTGAATACATAGTTATATTCAAACGTGCAAATTTAGCTGCAATGAAATCAGATTAATGACTTACATCGACAGACTTTTATATAAATAAGCTATTACATTTCCAGTTAGTGATTCCGCTGACTCTATATTTCGTATGAAAGAAAAATAGTAATTTGCTGTCCGTCGTTACTTGGTCTGTTTGTTTGATTTGCCTCGCCTTGAACATGCCAATGTGCGGTTCACCCCTTGCACGCCCGCGTACGGCTGGCCTGACGCGTGAATACATAGTTATATTCAAATCAAACGTGCAAATTTAGCTGTCATGAAATCAAATTAATGACTTACATCGACAGACTTTTATATAAATAAGCTATTACATTTCCAGTTAGTGATTCCGCTGACTCTATTTCGTATGAAAAAAAAATAGTAATTTTGCTGTCCGTCGTTACTTGGTCTATTTGTTTGATTTGTTCACCCCTTGCACGCCCTCTTACGGCGGGCCTGACGCCGAGTGTCTCATTCTACAGTGTCGTTTCAAATTACTTGGATGAGAAAAGCACCTTAAACAAATTTCACATTAGTCTGTCCAAAAATTGAAAACCTAGAATTTATTATACTAACAAATTTGGAGCTCTATATTGGAAAGAATAGATAAAACAAGCAATTATCTTAAGAAAGAAACAATAATACTGTACGTTGCAATTTATTTGTTTACTGCATTGGATGATTAGGTACATAATTAGCCTCAGGGATAAATTTGATTACTTCGAGTCATCAGCCAAAGAAAAATACCCGGCATATGACTATAAAGACCTAAGACTCAAAGAACCAGACATAGAAGCTCACGCCAGACTTTTTTTTATGACTATGCACATTCAGTCCAAGTGAACATAACAATTAACAATAAATATAATAATTGATACCCTGGGCGTTCACTTAAAACTCAATTAAGTTCGTATAAGAATATTAGTCAACGGTTTGGATTATTTCTTCGCTTGAAAACTCTGAATTCTGAACAGTTCAGACAAAGTTGCAAAGAATTTGATGGAATCTATTATGAAGACATAAACGAGAAAGGGCCAGAAAGGGAATACCTATGCATTTAATAGAGTATGTACTTGAAAATTATTCAAAGTAAAAAAATGAACAAAGTACATAATAGTACCTATTCTGGAAATACATCATATTTTAAAAGAGAACTAAATTGAAGACATCTTTCCTAGTGTAGAAATGACGATAACAAACTGCAGTGGGGAACGCTTCTTCTCTAAATTAAAACGAAAAATAAAAAAATATGAAAAAAATAATTTTAAGAAACGCTTTTCTTTAGTTACGAGTGACTAAAAGTAAACATATAAAAAAATCAACCAAAAAGCAAAAAATAAAAAAAATTTAAAAATCTAACACATTCGTCAAAGAAAAGCGTGGCGCGTCTTCATCGAATAAACGGTTTTCGCACCACGCTTTTCTTTAACGAATGTGTTGATTTTTTCAATTTTTTTTATTTTTTGCTTTTTAGTTGATTTATTTATATGATTAATTCTAGTCACTCGTAACTAAAGAAAAGCGTTTCTTAAAATTATTTTTTTCATTTTTTTTTATTGTTTAATTATTAGTCTTACACTTTTCGAACATTAAAATATATCTTCATGTTTATTAAAATATGTATAAAACATATGATGTACAAACATGAAAAGTAGTCGGAATCGGCAAAAAAATTGAAACTTTAGTGTTTATTTATGAAGCATAAAGTAAACAATTAAAGTAAAAAATGAAATTATGTATAGTTCATATCATTAGCTACAATCCGTAAAAGTTTCAACTTTCTACATTGTAAAAAAAAGAGAATTTAAGCATTTTCCATTAAAACCGTTTTTTTATTTAAACAATTAAAATTAATAAACATAAAAAGTTTTTTTTATTGACTATTCGTGTATTGTTCCCGCGAATGCATATGTCTACAAATTTTCATTCATTTGCATTGAAGAAAAGTAAGTCAAATTAACGTCTAAAGATTTGATGCAAACTATTGAAGTAAAGAAAAGCGTTTAATAAAATGAATTAAGAAGTACAATGCTTCAAAAGAGATTAAAGTTTGTCGCTAATGTAGATAGAATATAATATACTCAAAAACATAGATTTTGAAGATGTAATTAACGATTTTGCTCAACTCAAATCTAGAAGTGGGCCTCTTCAATCAGCATAGATAATTACTTATAAGTAATAGTCGTGGATTGTAATTACTTATTTGTCTATATTACATTATTTTAATTATCTATTCATAATACATAATATCTACCTAATGTTACTATAAAGGAATACTGAAAGGAATAAAAATAAAGCTAAAACTGTTCACATATATGTCTGTTCTTTTTCTATTCTAATAAAATAGTGCTTTATTATATTCCAGGGGCTAATTTTTCTAATCTGCCCAATGCCTCTAATAGGTGAAAAACGGCCCTGCGGTTTCCTGTATATGACGATGTAGTTGAATTTTCCATCATTTGCGTTTGAATCATCGGCATCCCATTCCGACGAATTAGCATATATTTCAAGCAAAGCATCAAATATTTTTCGAGGTGACACCGTAACGGTTTGGCTGCATAGATTCTGCTCGACCATCGCGTAGCATTTAAAGCTTTTAATTTAATTTCCGGTATAGTTTTGCAAATTATCGACCACCTCTTAGTAGATGATGAAAAGAAAACGTAAATTTCTTGAACAATATTTAAAAAATAGACAGTTTCATGAGTATCTACCTAATATTTGCTGCATCATTAACTACTAAATTAATACTATGTGCTGAACATGGAACGAATGGAATATCGCAGGTTGTGAATACATAGTTATATTCAAACGTGCATATTCAGCTGCAATGAAATCAGATTCATGACTTACATCGACAGGCTTTTATATAAATAAGCTATTACATTTCCAGTTAGTGATTCCGCTGACTCTATATTTCGTATAAAAGAAAAATAGTAATTTTCCTCTCCGCCCTTACTTGGTCTATTTGTTTGATTTGCCGCCTCCTGGACATGCAGCCCTTCTGCGGTGCACCCATTGCGCGCCCGTTTACTTCGGGCCTGACGCCGAGTGTCTCATTCTACAATGTCTTTTCAAATTACTTGGATGAGAAAAGCACCTTAAACAAATTTCACATTTGTAAGACTTGTAATATATTTGTCTTCGGCGTGTGTTTTCGAATGCGCGTTCAAACTAGTTTGCTGAGAAAACTGCTTAAAACAAATTTGGCACGTGTATGGTCTTTCTCCAGTGTGTGTTCGTAAATGATCTTTCAAAATGTGTTTATAAGAATACAGCTTAAAGCAAACTTCACATTTGTATGCCTTTTCACCAGTATGCACTCTCAAATGATTTTTTAAACTACTTGCTACAGAAAACTGCTTAAAACAGATTTCACACTTGTACGGCTTCTCTCCAGTGTGGGTTCGCAAATGATTTTTCAACACACCTGTCCCAGAAAATTGCTTAGAGCAAATATCACACTTGTGATATTTGCTTTTCTCCATTTTTTCGAACTTTCCTCCCGAATGTATTATCATCCAATGCTTTTTCAAATTAGTTGGATGAGAAAAGCACTTAAGACACATTTCACACTTGTAAGATTTTGCTCCAGTATGTGTCATCGAATGCACCTTCAAACCACTTTGCTGAGAAAACTGTTTAAAACAAATTTCACACTTGAACGGTTTTTCTCCAGTGTGTGTCATTAAATGCGTTTTCAGAGTACCTTGCACAGAAAATCTCTGAAAACAAATATGGCACTTGTAGGGTTTTTCTCCAGTGTGCGATCTCAAATGTGTTTTTAAATTACTTTTATCGGTAAATTGCTTGAAACAAATTTCACACTTGGAAGATTTCTCTCCAGTGTGCACTCTTAAATGTTTTTTCAAATTTCCCTGGTCTCTAAACTGCTTAAAACAAATTGCACACTTATGAGGCTTTTCTCCAGAGTGTACTTTCAAATGTTTTTTCAAATTACTTGTTTGACTAAACTGTTTAAAACAAATTTCACACTTGTATGGTTTTTCTTCGGTGTGAATTTGTGTATGATTATCTAAAGAACTTCTGTGAGTAAATTGTTTTAAACAAATTTCACATTTATATGGCGTTTCTCCAGTGTGTCTCATCAAATGTGTTTTTAAGTTACCTGCCTTACTAAATTGTTTAAAACAAATTTCACACTTATATGGTGTTTCTCCAGTGTGTCTTATCAAATGTGTTTTCAAATTAACTTTACGAAAAAATTGCTTGAAACAAATTTCACACTTGTAAAGTCCTTGTCCAGCCTGAACTTTTATTTTTTTATTTAATGTTTCTCCTCTGTAGCTTTCTGTATAATATGAAGATTTAGTTGAATTGTCCATAATTTGCGTTTGGTTCTCCTCCTGGAGATAACCTAAAATATAAACCAACTATAGTATAGACATTTTACTGGAAGGAAAAAGTTAATGCAGAATCAATAAGTTTCACAAAAAAAATATAAATATTCGTTAAGCCAAATAAGGCTGATGACACTAACAAATTTTCTCCTGTACTTGTTACAAGTCTGATCATCTCAATAGTTACTGATTTGATTCCGTGTTGTTGCTTGAAGATCTCAGCTTTCTTTTTTATCCCTTACTAAGTTATATAAGTTTCTTCGAAAAAAGTCTAAATAGAAAGAGTCTCAAATGATGTACCTACAGTTAAATATTATGTATAGGAATATTTAGTTTAGGGTTTTGTCATTTTGACGCTGCCGCTAAATACATGAAAATTTATATTCCGCTTTCATTAACAATGATTTTGACATCACTGTTGAATACAATATTATTCATAACGAAATAAGCAATTTGACAATGTATATGTTACAGTTAAAGTGGATAATCTAGTAATTGTACACAATTACCGGTAATTGTATACAATTACCAGAGTCGACGGTAAATGTAGGCAATATTCTTTAAAAAACCCTTTATTTCCTACTTTTACCGGTAATTGTATACATTTCCCAGAAGATCTTGGTAAAAGTAAGAAATTCAAATTATAACGATCGACACGCATGCGGAATACCACAATACATAACTAAAAATCATAACGATCTGTTTGGATCTGTGTGAAACTTGCCAGAAAAAAATCTAAGGTTCCAAAAAAATGTTTAGAGTGAAACCTATTGGGACCGTGCAAGTTCGGCAAAGCGACCCCTATTTATACGCTCTATACTAAAATTCGCACTTTTAATTATATTGGCCAATTATATTGGTCCTGGTTACTGGATAATTGTCAAGGCCATAGTCCAAAAAAATAATAAGAAGAAAAAATAAGATTCAGGTTATGTTATGAAAACGTCAACAATTGTATGTAGTAAATAAAATTAGTTATTAAAATGCAGTACTGCAAGCTTTTTTCCTTTTCCGAGCTGCCGTTAACAAAATTGCTATAGCCAATTTGATAGCCAACGTTCGATAATCGAGCACGGCACATGAAGAAGAAGAGTACTGCAAGCAAAATAAAATTAATTAAATTTACCTTTATATAATAATTGCATATCATATCAATATTGTGGAGCAATATATAATTTTTCTGCTTCATTGACAGAAGGTATGAAATATACGTCAATTTGACAATTTCAATTGACAATATGAATTATTTAAGATAGATGCAATATTTCTCCGCGACTCGCGCAGGGTCGTTTCTCGTTTCCCCTTCCAAGTACTTGCACACCGCGAATACTGTCAAAACGAAATGAATAGTAGATGTCAAATAGTATAGATATGCAAGCCCAAGCAGATAATTAATTCAAGTTCATTTATGTCTTGTAGACACCAAGATCACTTAACAAAATTTGTACAATTACGGCCATTTAAAACTAAACGTGCCGAAGAAGTTGCATTAGTTCTTTTTGACATATTTTGTGCCTTTGGAGTTCCTAGCATTCTTCAAAGAGACAATGGACGAGAATTCTCCTACATAATTATAGAATGTTGTTCTGAAGCTATTTTCTTGTGGCATTTTTATAATCAAGTATATTCAAATGGGAAATAAGCCACAATTTTACCTAAAAATGATTTTATTAACGTTTCGACGCCCAAGTCGGGTGTCGTTGTCAAAATACAAAATATACTAAATAAACAAAAATGTTGTTGCTTAGTAAAATATTACAACGTAGAATGAAGTAAACACTTCTGTTGTATATAGGTATATTATAAATTTATTAAAAAATTTTTAAAATTCATCCACAAGGGAGTGGTTGTACAAAACGTTTTCGGTCAAACTGACCATCCTCAGTGTAAACCTGGAAATAAGTGAACCACTTAGATTGAAATGCAAAAGGGTGAAATTTTGACAGTTAAAAAAGAAAATGTGGTTACTTACGTCCAGTGTACAAGTAATTGAAACTAGCCACTTGAATAGGTGTAAAACCTCAAAATAACATTATTGCTACATTATGAGCTGTATAGTAATCGACAATAAGTCGATGTCTTAAGATTAAAAATGTATCACATGTGGATGTATGTCATCCTTGCTCGGAATTAGCACAAGGTTGTGATCAGGTGAGAGGTTAACAACCAACTGATTAGACAGATTGGTGCCTGAAAATTCATGACAAGATGTCAAAGAAGATAGGTGGATTTCTCAAATGTCAACCGAAAAATTTTTGACAATGTGCATTAATATTTAACTTAATTATTCAATTGTGAATATGCAACTATTAAATTTGTTTGATATGAATTCTAAATTGTAAATAAAGGTTAATAAGCTATAATGATATATTCATTAGTGCACCGTAAACAAAAGCAAAATTCTACTCATATGCTGTGACGTCATAGACTGTTTGTCTACTGTATAGGACTGATAATAATTATATTAATTTGAGCAAAGTTATAATGAATGAATATTATTGAAAATTATATAGAAAATTTTTAAAATTTTTTTATCAAAATATGATATTTTAATAGAGTAGCAGCTGTAGAATTGGAAGAAATGCCAATAGGGAATGGTCGGTTGCATATGTTTCAGGGAACCAACGAATATAATGAGAAAATACCAATCTATAGATCTGTAATGTGAATTATTGGAGGTATTAAAGGAAATGATATTAAAAGAGGGAAGTGGAATTGAAAAAATGTATGTACATATCTTAATCAAGAAATCTTCTCTAAAAATATTTTGTTATGACTGAATGTAAAAAGTTTGTCCCATATAGAACTATTGAAAATCTAAATTTAGAAAAATTATTAAAAAAGGTGATAAGGTAAGTTGCCTATGTTCAGTGGACAAATAAATGAAATATAATTACTGTTTTGAAATTAAATTGTGTGAATTGTTAAATGGATAAAGACTGATATTAAATTAGGAAAACTGCGCTGAAAGAAATGTACATGTTTTGATCAAAGAAGAAAATTAATTTTGATTGTAAGCTCTAAATGTAAAAAGAATATGTCACATATTAAACTATTGAAATTCTAGATTGAATATTGTATTGACCAAAGTTGATATTAAGTAAATTTATTAAATGTTGATAGCTGAGATTTATTTTTTAATTTTAATCTAAATGAAAAATAGAGTGAATCAATTAAAATGTTGGAAATTCAACAGAATTTTTGGTTATTGTCTATATTAGAATGTCATATCCGAAAAGATCAAGGGTTCTCTAAAAATATTTTGTTATGACTGAATGTAAAAAGTTTGTCCCATATAGAACTATTGGAAATCTAAATTTAGAAAAATTATTAAAAAAGGTGATAAGGTAAGTTGCCTATGTTCAGTGGACAAATAAATGAAATATAATTACTGTTTTGAAATTAAATTGTGTGAATTGTTAAATGGATAAAGACTGATATTAAATTAGGAAAACTGCGCTGAAAGAAATGTACATGTTTTGATCAAAGAAGAAAATTAATTTTGATTGTAAGCTCTAAATGTAAAAAGAATATGTCACATAATAAACTATTGAAATTCTAGATTGAATATTGTATTGACCAAAGTTGATATTAAGTAAATTTATTAAATGTTGATAGCTGAGATTTATTTTTTAATTTTAATCTAAATGAAAAATAGAGTGAATCAATTAAAATGTTGGAAATTCAACAAAATTTTTGGTTATTGTCTATATTAGAATGTCATATCCGAAAAGATCAAGGGTTCCATGGTGTGATTTTGATATAATGAGAAAATGATTTTGTTAAGTGAAAATAATTAAAGAATGAGATGGAAGAGATAGAGTCTTGACAGGAGCACAGAGTGAAAGAAACTGGAAGTACTAAAAGAATATTTGATTAGGTATAATGTTTGGGTTTTTTGTTTATTTTGGGTTTGTCGTGGTATGTATAGGAAAGAAGGCCAATGTGAAGGTGAATAAAAATATAGAATTATGGAAATAATTGTCTATGAATGGGGGTGAAATCACGGTTAAGAGAAAGTTGACGGTTAACACAGTTTGGACTTGTCCTTGCGTCCCTGAAAAAAAAAAAAAAAAAAAATAAATCTCAGCTATCAACATTTAATAAATTTACTTAATATCAACTTTGGTCAATACAATATTCAATCTAGAATTTCAATAGTTTAATATGTGACATATTCTTTTTTTACATTTAGAGCTTACAATCAAAATTAATTTTCTTCTTTGATCAAAACATGTACATTTCTTTCAGCGCAGTTTTCCTAATTTAATATCAGTCTTTATCCATTTAACAATTCACACAATTTAATTTCAAAACAGTAATTATATTTCATTTATTTGTCCACTGAACATAGGCAACTTACCTTATCACCTTTTTTAATAATTTTTCTAAATTTAGATTTTCAATAGTTCTATATGGGACAAACTTTTTACATTCAGTCATAACAAAATATTTTTAGAGAAGATTTCTTGATTAAGATATGTACATACATTTTTTCAATTCCACTTCCCTCTTTTAATATTATAATAGAATACGTTGTCGTATTCTGGAGATGAACCTCGCTAGGGGTAGGAATACACTAAGTACTCATAATATGTTTATTTAATCACTATTACGCTAGTAACTAGTTGGTGTGCTTAAAGTAAAACCATCTGCGAGTGCATCTGGATTAAGAATGATATTTAATTAACGAATCAATTAGAAAATCACGATGCCTTCGTATATAAGTATATAAACAAATATATTGCCGACTCAGCTTGACCACGACATACGAAACTGGTGCTTCTAACAAATCTAGGTCACCTACTAAAATGTAAACAAATGTGTATGTTTTGGTTTTGTTTCTAGTACATTTAAGAATTAAATGAATATGTCTTGATCTCAATATTGGATGTTGATAAACCTTTACATCCATCCCCTTCGGGAAATTTTCTGACTACATGCAAGGAAGAAAATATTGTTGTGCTCCACCAACTGGTTACTTTAAAAGATTTATAGAAATATATACAAATACAAAATACAAATATAATATATACAAATATGCAGCTTATTACCCTATAAAAAAATTGCCATCAAACATCGTCTATTCTTACTTATTACTTCCTTATATCTCGCGAAATTCTACCCTCAGAAATTGTAATGTATATTTTACCTTTTCCCGATTTAAAATAAAATTATAACTTTAATTCTTTCATTTGAACTTACTTTTTAATTATACTTCTTTCACTTTTAAAATAATTATTTGACTTTCTGACCTTTTATATATTCTTCAATTAAAAAAAAAATTCTCCGTTTTCTTCCTCTTCTTCTTGACTGGTACTTTACTAATACATATTTTCATTTTCTTTATACTTAGTACTTTCTTCATAGTGTACTATTAAACATATTTCTTTATTAAACTCGTATTTACGTCACATATTCTTCCTTTTCTAACCCTTACCTACTTGGCGGGTTTTTCGCAGCTTTAAATCCTTGTATTTGCTTCCGGTTCTTTCTCCACGTCCTTAGTCATGGGAAGGTTTGTTCCAAAAAGACAAAATGGATAGTTGTGCGCTTAAAAAATCTACATTTTGCATCCCTAAATTCCTGTCTGATCCGAACTGCTCAGTCTTGATGAGAGTCGGTTAGCTTCAAAACATGAAATAAGCATGTTAAAATCTTCTGATGTTATTTTGTACCTTTTTCCTTGACAAGAGTTGGTTTTTTATTGTTTGTATTGTTAATTAACTTTGCTTCTAATATATTAAAAATCATTTGTCTCCTTAATTAACCATAAAACATAAATATTATATTTATACCAAAATTCACTCGATATTAAAAAATTGAAATCAAAACTTAAAACAAAATCAAAAACAAAAAGAATTATTACCTAAAAATTTCAGTGTTCAATAATGAAAAAAAATCTAAAGAAAGTGTTAATAAAAATAGACTATATTCTGTTGAAAAATATAATGAAAATTCTCTAAGAAAATCTTAATCCTAACACTAAATCTGATTCTGGGCTAACAATAATTAATCCTACTGTTTCTGGGCTAAAAATTGAAATCCTAATACTAAATGAGTTTCGGGGCCGCGGACCCATAAAATATTTACAAAAAAAAAAGGATTAGGAACGAAAACTTGTAAATATACGCTAAATAAATAATATGAGTTTGTGCTATCTACTAAATAATAGTTTTTTCTCACTTATTCGCGCAATTAGTCACTTTATATTATACCGTCACAATGAAAAAGTCTCTATTTCTCTGATTGAAATACAGTCTTACATGACTTGTCAAGTATTCATTCAAAACATATTAACATTATAGAAAATTAGAGTTAGTTTATATTACAAAAAATTTAAAGTAACTTTATATTATACTAATTATCTATATTTTACTTGAAGCAATACCAAGTATTTTTCTTAAATAGTACTTTTTACTGTACAAAAGTCTCTTCAATTATTCGGTTTTCCGTATCATTGTCATTCAATCTTCTTTACATTAATCTTAATAACATGTCTATCATTATGATATTATGATAAGTCTTATATTTGTCAATCTTTTTTTGTCCTTTTCCCTCCAATGGGATTTACTTGTTAATGTATAAACTTCCTTACGTCATTATAGGTAACTTATATGTCTTTATTTTTCTTCTTACATCATTACTTTTACATCATTTTCTTACATCATTTCTTCATAAATTCATTGTATAAAAATTCTTGTATATCCTTGTATATAAATAATTTAATTTCTTTTCCGTAGTCATATTTTAAATTTTTTCGTCTTATGTTTCTTAATCGATAATGTTTCTTTGTCTTGTCATTGGTAAAAAAAATCTCTAAATCTGGATTCTTTCTTCGTTAGTCTTCGTTATTTTGGAACTCACATTTTCCGTGGAAATTATTTCAATAAAATATTCCTTTCATGTTTAACTTTCATGATTCATGTTCAATTAAAATATTTTGACTCATCGCAAAAAGTTTTTCTACACATTTCCTTGTATATAATTTCAATTGTCCATTTAAATTTTTGCTTTTTCAGCAGATTCCTTCATAATCATAACTCATGCTTTCACGGTCAATCGAACGTAAATATAAATATCATACGCACAATAAAGTCATTATCTTGCATTTTTTTTCTCCTCGCTTCTACATGTAAATAAATAGTATATTCATGTAACTAGACACTTATATGCATATTATGTAATTGTAGACAGTTTTAAAAATACTTTTAATTGTTTTATGTGCTGACGCATTGCAAAAAAAATCTTGTTTTATCCTTAAAAATATAAACTTCTATAGATAATCTCTATTTGTAGTTAAGAAAGCTTAGTTAGTCTTTGTAGAAAAAGTAATTTAACTTATTCAATACTCTACTTTACCATTTACTCTACATAGAAATATTAAAAACTTTACCTAATTAATATGTATTTAAATTTAAAAAAATAATTAATCCTAATTTATCCCAAAATTTTATGTATTTACATTATATTTAATAAAAGAAAATTATACGTGTATGTGAGACTGTATGCAATGAAAAAAATAGCTTAAGAGTTACTCACATTCACTATTGTCCATTATCCATCGTTTCCATGGTTCCTCTTGCAGCTGGGCGTGGTCCCAAGACTCCAACCTTCGTCCTTGTCGACGTCTGCTACTGCGTGGCTGCTCTCCAACTCCATATTGTCCATATAGTCATATATTAATATGTTAATATGGGGATTGGTACTTTACCCCAAATTTCCTCCGTTTTTTCCAATTCTCCATCGCCATTCTTCCTGTTCTCTACCTCAGAAGTCCAGTTCGTCTCTCTCAGGTCGCCATATAATAGAATACGTTGTCGTATTCTGGAGATGAACCTCGCTAGGGGTAGGAATACACTAAGTACTCATAATATGTTTATTTAATCACTATTACGCTAGTAACTAGTTGGTGTGCTTAAAGTAAAACCATCTGCGAGTGCATCTGGATTAAGAATGATATTTAATTAACGAATCAATTAGAAAATCACGATGCCTTCGTATATAAGTATATAAACAAATATATTGCCGACTCAGCTTGACCACGACATACGAAACTGGTGCTTCTAACAAATCTAGGTCACCTACTAAAATGTAAACAAATGTGTATGTTTTGGTTTTGTTTCTAGTACATTTAAGAATTAAATGAATATGTCTTGATCTCAATATTGGATGTTGATAAACCTTTACAATATCATTTCCTTTAATACCTCCAATAATTCACATTACAGATCTATAGATTGGTATTTTCTCATTATATTCGTTGGTTCCCTGAAACATATGCAACCGACCATTCCCTATTGGCATTTCTTCCAATTCTACAGCTGCTACTCTATTAAAATATCATATTTTGATAAAAAAATTTTAAAAATTTTCTATATAATTTTCAATAATATTCATTCATTATAACTTTGCTCAAATTAATATAATTATTATCAGTCCTATACAGTAGACAAACAGTCTATGACGTCACAGCATATGAGTAGAATTTTGCTTTTGTTTACGGTGCACTAATGAATATATCATTATAGCTTATTAACCTTTATTTACAATTTAGAATTCATATCAAACAAATTTAATAGTTGCATATTCACAATTGAATAATTAAGTTAAATATTAATGCACATTGTCAAAAATTTTTCGGTTGACATTTGAGAAATCCACCTATCTTCTTTGACATCTTGTCATGAATTTTCAGGCACCAATCTGTCTAATCAGTTGGTTGTTAACCTCTCACCTGATCACAACCTTGTGCTAATTCCGAGCAAGGATGACATACATCCACATGTGATACATTTTTAATCTTAAGACATCGACTTATTGTCGATTACTATACAGCTCATAATGTAGCAATAATGTTATTTTGAGGTTTTACACCTATTCAAGTGGCTAGTTTCAATTACTTGTACACTGGACGTAAGTAACCACATTTTCTTTTTTAACTGTCAAAATTTCACCCTTTTGCATTTCAATCTAAGTGGTTCACTTATTTCCAGGTTTACACTGAGGATGGTCAGTTTGACCGAAAACGTTTTGTACAACCACTCCCTTGTGGATGAATTTTAAAAATTTTTTAATAAATTTATAATATACCTATATACAACAGAAGTGTTTACTTCATTCTACGTTGTCTTAACAAAGGTATACAGCCAACTACAGGGTTTACCCTTTTAATGTTTTAGTAAAATATTCTTCTAATAATTTATTTAATCTGACTCATTTATATCGGCAATTCAGACACGTATTATACATTTTAAAGTAGACGACTTTAAAATGATATTGCCAATATTGATGAGTTGCGTTCCTGGGACGACTTTACTAAAAGATAGTTCATTCGATTACATGAAATCAATCCCAACTCAAGAATATCCGCCACAAAAAATCATAGCATGTGATCTGTCTTTAAAAAGACAACCAAATGCAACGGTGGCACTGAAATTCTCGCGTTAGAGATTCCATAGTAAATCACGAGGGAAAACCAGGAAAAACCTCGTGATACTATCCCGACATCGTAAGTATTTGGGTTTATATTTAGTTTACTCTCAAAACTAATACCAAATTCTGACTTGATATTTTAAATTTTAAATAATACTAAATACTAAATATGTACTAACTCGATATGTTACTGATTTATTAATTGTGGTATTTTCTTTCTATTGACTTCCTCCTTTAATATGGGTAACCACATCCTACTGCATTCTACCGAGGAATTTGCGACACAATTGGTTTCATTTAGCATAATTAGAGCCGCTTCTTTGATTTTTCTCTTTTTACTATCTGCTTCTTTTAGGACTATACTTGAATCTCTCCACTGAACTCTATGTTCATTATCCCATGCGTGTTGACATATTTTAGATCTATCAAATTCTCTATTTTTTATATAAGACTGATGTTCATTTACTCTAACGTCTAATGGTCTTGACGTTTCACCTATATAAAATTGTTCGCATTCACAAGGTATTTTATAAATAGAATTCTTTGTTCTTTCTTGTTCACTGTTAGGTTTAGTTTTAGATAGAATAGATCTCAATGTGTTTGTTGTTTTGAATGTTGTTGATATGTTGAATTTATTTCCTATTGTTTTAAGTTTCTCGGATAGTCCTTTTACATATGGTATTGATATTTTCCTCGTATTATTTCTTGTGAATGTTGTAGGATCCCTTTCTAAGTTGTTCTGTTCCATTCGATCCAATCTTGACAATTCTTTATTTATAAACGATATGGGATAATCATTTTTTAATAAAACAGATGTTAACAATTGCTTTTCTTCTAAAAATGAATTTTCGTTAGAACAAGTAATTTTGGCTCTATCATATAAGGATTTAATGATTCCCTTTTTAACGTTGATGTTATGATTTGATTTGTAATTGAGATATCTGTTGGTGTGTGTTGGTTTTCTATACACTTGAGTCTCATATCCAGTATCCTTCTTTGAGACCAAAACATCGAGGAAAGGTAGGGTGTTATTGTATTCCTTTTCCATTGTAAACTTTATTGTCTCTTCTTGATCGTTTATAATATTCAGGAACGTATCCAACAATTCCGATCTATGAGGCCATATGGAAAACACATCATCTACATATCTCCACCATACTGTGGGTTTTAAATTTTGTTTAGAAATGATATTAGTTTCGAAATGCTCCATAAATATATTAGCCAATAATGGAGATAAAGAAGAGCCCATTGCGAGACCAAAATTTTGTTTATAGAATTCATTATTTAGTTGAAAATAGGTATTATTAGTACATAATATCAATAACTCCATTATAGCTGATACATTTAGTCTTGTCCTAGTTGTTAATGTATTATCATTTTCTAATTTCGTTTTGATTATCTTTAAAGTTTTATCTAATGGCACATTTGTAAATAAACTGTTTATGTCAAAACTTACTAAAATATTATTTGGATTAAATTCAATATTTGATAATTTGTTTAAAAAATGTTGTGTATTTTTTATAAATGTGTCATTAATATTTGCAAATGGTTTTATAATATTTAATAAAAATTTTGATAGTTCACTACAAGGAGAATTGATGGTACTACAAATAGGTCTAAGTGGAATATTTGCTTTGTGAATTTTCGGTACTCCATAAAAATGTGGTGTCTTACTGTAATGAAGTGTCATTAATTTTCTTTGATAATACGTTAGGTCATTTTTAAATTTGAATAAAGTTCTATAGATTTTGTTTTCCAGTGTCTTCGTTGGATCCTTCGTTAATTTGGTATAAGGTCCATTTGTAATTAGATCTGTAATTTTGTCCTCATATTGTACTTTATCCATTATTACAGTTGCATTTCCTTTATCCGCTGGTAGGATTGTTATGGAGTCATTATTTTTTAAAGTTTTTACAGCTTTCATTTCCTCTTTGCTGATGTTCTGTTCAATTTTATTAGATTTTTCCAATTCAAGTTTGCATAGTACCCTATATTGTTCTTTTTCATGAGGTGGTAAACACTGGGATATTTTTTCCACTGCGCTAATTATGTCTAATTTTGGAATAGATGGATGAGTGACAGCATAGTTTAAACCTTTTGACAATACCAAATTTTCCGTTGCATTTAAATGTCTATTTGATAGATTGACAACTGTCGCTAATATGTCATTTCTATTTAGGTTATCAAAGTATGTATACTATTTTGTTCTAAAAGAATATTAAATTTATTTAAATGTATATTTCTTTGTTTCTGATATGAATTTTGATAAATTATGTGTAAACTAAAAATAATTCGATCAAAATCAGAATTTGATATCATTCCGTAAAGCAAATCTTCAATACTTACGATGTCTTGTTCAATAAAAAATAAATTTGATCTATGAAATTGTAACCTTTCCCGGATTATTGACACACTGGCTCTATGTAAAATATTTTGGAGTCTTCTGCTTGAGTATGCTGGCCGTAACCTCAAGCCTTTTGGTATTAAATTGTTGTCTCTACATCGTCTTAAAAATTTAATTGAATTTTGACAGTGTGTCAATTTCTCGTACAAAGTTTCCAATTTCCTAAAATTTTGACAAACGCTAGGCCCATACCGGTTTCTTAATGTTGTTCTGAAGCTATTTTCTTGTGGCATTTTTATAATCAAGTATATTCAAATGGGAAATAAGCCACAATTTTACCTAAAAATGATTTTATTAACGTTTCGACGCCCAAGTGGGGTGTCGTTGTCAAAATACAAAATATACTAAATAAACAAAAATGTTGTTGCTTAGTAAAATATTCTTCTAATAATTTATTTAATCTGACTCATTTATATCGGCAATTCAATTTTGAGAGTAAACTAAATATAAACCCAAATACTTACGATGTCGGGATAGTATCACGAGGTTTTTCCTGGTTTTCCCTCGTGATTTACTATGGAATCTCTAACGCGAGAATTTCAGTGCCACCGTTGCATTTGGTTGTCTTTTTAAAGACAGATCACATGCTATGATTTTTTGTGGCGGATATTCTTGAGTTGGGATTGATTTCATGTAATCGAATGAACTATCTTTTAGTAAAGTCGTCCCAGGAACGCAGCTCATCAATATTGGCAATATCATTTTAAAGTCGTCTACTTTAAAATGTATAATACGTGTCTGAATTGCCGATATAAATGAGTCAGATTAAATAAATTATTAGAAGAATATTTTACTAAGCAACAACATTTTTGTTTATTTAGTATATTTTGTATTTTGACAACGACACCCGACTTGGGCGTCGAAACGTTAATAAAATCATTTTTAGGTAAAATTGTGGCTTATTTCCCATTTGAATATACTTGATAATTATAGAAAAATTTGCTCCATGTGGAAAGATTTGAAGATAGTGCACGGTAAGCCAAGACACAGTCAGTCACAAGGATCTTTTGCGAATAAAGACATCGAAAATATAAAGTTCCTGGTTGAAAAGCAACTAAACAAACAAGTTGTCAGAGTTTGTCCATTAATCGAACTATACAATTCGCCACGAACCGAGCTTACTCTTCTGGCATCAAGTGCAATCGGTATGAAGCTATGTTTGGGGTTCCTGTCAAAATTGGTTTCAAAACTTCATAACTGCCAAACGATGCTTTAGAAAATATTTCGACTGAAGAAGATTTGGAAGTAGAACAAGTAGAAGAAACCCAGTCAGGTCCTGATTCTGAAGCACGTGAAGAAGCAGAAGTGGATGAACCAAATGAGCTTCTAATAGAACGAGAACCAGAAAAACCTGAGCAACCACCAGTGAATGAATCTAATGCGATTCTAGAAAAACTATTTTCTATTAAAATTTCAGAGACGCGAGATTATGTTGCAATTAAACGAACACGTGCAAAGGAAGGTCTTGAAAAGCAAGCGAAGAAAATGCTTAAAACATCAAAAACATTTAGCTGTTTTTATGAGGGTTTAAAATTCATTATACGAAATGAGTACTAAAGAAGGGCCACTGCCACAGTTGTATAGCAGAAATCAATTTACCATCTGCAAAGAATCATTAATTTCTTTAGACATGGTTCCAAAACTAAACATTTCATTGCGCGAGTATGTCAGAAAAACGTCTTCGTCGGGTAGGCAAGGACAATCTGTATAGAATAATATGTTTTAAGTTAATTTTAAATAACCTTATAAGATATGTATTAGTGAAGTGACATTGACCGTAAGTGAACCCATAAGACGTGTTGTTTTGAGTTAAGAATAAAATATAAAATAGACGACAAAACATGGGAGAATGAATTATATTATTGTACGTAGAATTGCGACATGGTTTGGCTGATATAATGTTATTGTTTATAATACACTTCGAAGACTTATAAATAAAGTATGTTGTAGCAGATGAAGTAGTAATTATTTAAATAAGGACTATAAGGGTTAATTGTATACCAACCCTTCAACATTTCATTACATGGCGACCTTTGCGAAATAGGCTTTTGTGAGCAGTAAGATGGTAACAACAAATCGGAAACACCGACGGCGAAAATGGAAGATGGACCAGGAACCGGACAAGAAACCCAGTGAAAAAAGACACAAGTGTTAAAATGTAAGTAAGAAATTTAGTCTATCTTTATTTAAAATGCTTCCCTCGTTTTTATATATTATACATATTATTATTGAACATTGAATATTTATCTTTGCTGATTTTTGAATAATTTATGAAGTATCGATTTTTTTACGAATATCTATGAATTTTGAAACATGAAGTAATTTTTGAATTGAATATTTTTATCGAAGTTTATTATATATGCTATTATTGAATTTTTATTGAATTTATTTGAAAAATCTCTATCCCATTTCGATTTTTAGTACGGTTATTTTTGAATATTTTATGGAATATCGAATTTTTTCCAAAAATTTCTATCGAATTTTGAGACATGAACTTATTTTGAATATTTTTATCGAACTTTTGCATATGCTATTTTTGAATTTTGAATTGAATTTGTGTCTAATATGTATACTATTATTGAATTTTTATTAGCCAGTTGTTTTATTATTGATATTTACTGAGTATATAGATACATTTTCATCGATTTTGTGTTAAATTTTGTATGATATGAACCTGAACATTGCTATAAGCAAGAGATATATTTTTAACGAACCGACCTGATGAGTCGAGATAAGGAATTTGGAAAAAAACTATATAGATAAAAAGAAGAACTAACAATATTATAAGTTGAATATAATGAGGAAATTTGAGACAATAAGAAACCCACTGCTCTTGTCAAATTAGGAAGGTACTAAGTGATTTATAGAAGCTTGAAAGCTTATTAGAGACCCACTCTGTGTTTTGAAGGGTACCTATTTTATTCATGATTATTCGTGATTAAACAACGGATTCAAAGCAAGAGATTGAGGTTGTGAAATATGTAAAAGAATTTGATCTATGCAACGAAGGAATACCCGCTTTAATTTAGGTAAAATTCAGAGGTTTCGTGGCTAGTATTGAGTATTATGATTGTTATATGGAATATGTAGAAGAATTGGAACGGTCCTCTCGAGTAAAGCCACTTTGACTAGTCGAACGTAGGCATTGAGGGATAGATAAAGGAAGTGATTATTATGATGTTATATTATGAAATGATATATTGATGATTAAATGACAAATGATTGTTATATGAAATATGTATATGAAGATGAATTATGTACACTGTAGAAGTGTTATTATGTGGAGAAAAATGAAGAAATATAGTTATAGTACCAGACAAGAAGAAGAAGAGAGAGAGAGAAAAAAAGTATTTTATTAAAATATGTGGGAAAAATGAAAGAAGACACATAAAAATTGCAGGAAAAGAAGCAAAATTAAGAAGATACTAATCAAATAAGTAGCTAATCATTGAATTATATTAAGAATTAAGCTTGAATTTTTTTTGAAATCTCTAAAGTAACGTAAATTATAAATGACTTAAATTTTAATTATACCTAGATAATGAATTCAGGTTAAATTTTCGCGAAAAATAATGGAAGTGTTTGAATTAAGGATAGACAATATCTTACAGTGTTAGTTACCTTAGTGTTAGTATTAGAAAAAATAACAACCTTGAAAGAAATTTTCTTTAAACTTGATATGATGAGAAACATTTATTAATATTTATTCTAGCAAGAGACATTAATTTTTTTATTATTAAGTATTATAAAAGAAGGGACGAATAGTAATTAATCAAAAGACTGAAATAGGAATTAATAAAGTAACTTTAAAGTTTTACTAAGAAGTTTAGGTAATATTAAGTTTAGTTAAATTTGGAAATATTATTAGGTATATTTAAAATATTATATAATTGTTCACTGCTTATATGACGTAAATTAGTGTAGTACACTAAAAAGACTAAAGACTAGGTTAAAAATTAGGATAAGTTTTATTCATTGTTTTACGAAAGTGAATTAGTAAACGAAAAAAAATACTAAATGACACGAAGGAATAGTACGTGATTTAGTGACAATTACTTATAAACAATTATTTGTAGTTTTTATAAAATATCAGTTTAGTATAGGGACAATATGAACTTTTGTGTATAAAAGGATTTTGTTAAGTGTCTTATAGCGGCCGATATAGGACCTTAACTATATAGAGTAATATAACGTCTATCTCCTAAAAGGCGATGAGGAATATATATCTCATTTTAAAACAGGGAGATGTAATATCATTAGGACAATCTGTATAGAATAATATGTTTTAAGTTAATTTTAAATAACCTTATAAGATATGTATTAGTGAAGTGACATTGACCGTAAGTGAACCCATAAGACGTGTTGTTTTGAGTTAAGAATAAAATATAAAATAGACGACAAAACATGGGAGAATGAATTATATTATTGTACGTAGAATTGCGACACGGTTTGGCTGATGTACTGTTATTGTTTATAATACACTTCGAAGACTTATAAATAAAGTATGTTGTAGCAGATGAAGTAGTAATTATTTAAATAAGGACTATAAGGGTTAATTGTATACCAACCCTTCAACATTTCATTACAAAGGCAATCAGCGATGGCCTTGCAAAAGTAAATGTAAAACAAATAACAAATAAGTGTAAATGTAAAGTTGTGTAATTCTAAGTAAAGTTCCAAGTAGCCCAGTAAAGAACGGGAAATTCGGCGATACCGTGTCATTTTCAGGGGCAACTCCGAATTGCATGAAAATTTGGATTTAGGTTCTACTTACCCTCCACTTCAAAGTTGAAATTGTGCCGTTGGTTGCTTTTACTTGGGGGGTGACAGTCACCCCTTCTCGGGGGTGAAAAAGCATACGTTCAAGATAGGACCGGAAATGGATAAATTGACTGATTTTAAGCAACTTTTGTTCTATAGAGTTTTTTACGTAAGTCAATACTTTTCGAGTTATTTGCCATTGAAAATGTTGATTTTTCGACAAAAAAACTACGTTTTCAGACGGTTTTTCGCAAATAACTCAAAAAGTGTAACTTATAAAAAAACCAAAAAAATTGTGTATCTGTAAAGTCTATCAATTAAATAAAAGTTGTAGCTCATGAAATATGCGTTCTTATTCGTCTAATTCCAAATCGAATATTTCAAGGTGAAATCATCGAAAATTTAAGCACTTTTCGGGAAAAACCCATTTAAACTTTTTTAAAGTGTTTATAAAAACCTTTATTTTAATTGTTAACAAAAGTTTTAGCATTAAAAATAAGCGAGTTACGCTCAAAATAAAGTTGGCCCTCTCTTTTTTTTGTAAAAAATCATGAAAATCTCGCCGTGTTTAGCTCCCCAAATGAAATTAATCGCTACCGCTTTACAAACAATTTACTTACCTATCTATTTTTTTATATGATCTGTCAGTCTCACCGGTTTAAAGTGTTTATTTTTGAAAGGGTTATAAGTGAGAAAGCTTCAATGGGTCACTAATCATGAGTGTATGCAAATTTTGAACAGCCATATCTTAATTAATTTTTGTCTTACGGAGAAACAAAATGAAACTAGCATATTTATAATAGCAAAACCTACATTTTTTTACTCTAAGATTTTTCTTATCACTAATATTTAGCAGGTCCTCTCCAGCTCCAACCACATTCAAAAAGTCAAATTGGTTAGGCGCAATTTGTTCTTAACAATTCATTTATAATTATTTTCAAGAATATGTTTAAGAGGTAGCTTACTAACGCTCGATTTCATAATACATAATAAATTTAAAGCGGACTTTAAAGGACATCGCACACATCTTATGGAAAATATAATGTCACTCAAATTCAATCAAATTTATACGAATAGATTCGTTTTAAATTAACGGTCAAATCTTATCATTGCGGCAACTCTATATTTTCAATAATAAGAGCAGAAATTGATATAAATAAATCTGAAATCAAATGGGTACGTACATAAGTTAGAGAGAGATTATTTTAAATACCCAAATTGTCGGTACTCCACAAATCAGCGGATTTGTTTCACTAATCCGCTTAGGCCCAGCGGGGTATTAAGCTCTTTTGAATAGTACCCAGAGCAATAGTGATTGTAACTGACACTTTTACTGACTCCAAAAATGTGATTTCGATAAACTTTAATTGCAATTTGCGCCGTAATTAATCATAATTAAGAGTTGGCGCAATGATAAGATTTGACCGTTAATTTAAAACGAATCTATTCGTATAAATTTTATTGAATTTGAATGACATTATATTTTCCATAAGATGTGTGCGATGTCCTTTAAGTTGGTACCTTTACAATGCAATTTCTATGGGCAAATGTCAACTTTAAAGTGAATTTTAGTTAATGTTCACTTTAAGGCCATCGGTACATAATTCGTAAATATTTTACGGGTATCCCTACTTTTTCTGTCTTTACACGGCAAAGTACGTATGGATATGTAAACATTACTAGAATGTTCTACTTGAAAATGTCATCATTAATTTAAAGAGATGGCTTTTGAATGTTCTTGGATAACTATTATTTTTATAATTGCAAATTATTAATTCAGTTAATAAATGTGATAATTTTTTCACTAACTATGTATTCAGTGATTGTAATAATTTATATGTACAACAAAAACTAATACTCAATCGAGAAAAGAGGAAAAGTGTTAAAGTGATTTTTTAATAATATATTGTTACTATGGAACAATTGTATTGTTACAATTTTGAACATCTTTAACAACAAAATACTTGGATCACAGAATATATTATCCTGATGTATTCACTGCTTGGATCTTCCACAAATAATACACAATAATAGTTATTTATGAAACAGTTCGTGAAGTATGCTTTTTGCGAACGCACGCGATTTTTAGAGCACGAGCGACAACGGAGCGAGTGCTATAAATCGCGTAAGTTCGCAAAAAGTACTTCACGCACAGTTTCATACAATATTTTATCTACGATAAACAAATAAAAAAACCGTAACTCTTCGTCACTGGAATTCATTTCTATTCTACAATTTTAGAACTTTGACATTTAAAAATTCTAACTACTTTCAAACCACAAAACTGTCAAAACTTTTGTTGTAATTCATTGCTCATATTGTCATCACCATGACAACGCGAAAGTTAAGGATTGTTACCATGACAACTCGAAAGTTACAAACAGTGCGAAAAAGTAAATCTCATTTAAAATACATTGTTACTTCACGCACACTTTAAATCCTTCACGCACTGCTATCTATAATGACAGTTTTCACAAACTAAAAACTTATATAGTATTTTTACTACAAAAACGTTATTACGTAGGTCAAAATTTTTGACGTAAGAGAACTGTCAAAACATTAGAATGTGACTTTTCATTATTGCTATGTTTATTATAAACACGGCAATAATGAAAAGTCACATTCTAATGTTTTGACAGTTCTCTTACGTCAAAAATTTTGACCTACGTAATAACGTTTTTGTAGTAAAAATACTATACATAATATGGCATAGAGCAGATAAATAACTTTTTATTAATTTCACGTCTTAAATCAATTATTTATCAAATACACTATGTATCAATATTATTTTCACAAACTAAAAACTTATACATAATATGACATAGAGCAGATAAATAACTTTTTATTAATTTCACGTCTTAAATCAATTATTTATCAAATACACTATACAGGGTGATTGATTAGTGTGAGGAAGCTCAGTAGATCTGTTATAGTAAAAATTACAAAAAAAAGTTATTGACAAAAATTGTAGGCAGCTTTAAACTCCACATTATAAAATTAGTTACAATCTTACAGGGTGTTCCATAAGATGGTGGCAGACCAAACTTATGTTTTTTTTAATGGAACACCCTGTATTTTATTTTAAATTTGAAATCTGCTTCACTTCCACATCACAAAAATGTAAAGTTTTATTATGTTATACTGGGTATTTAAAAAGTTATAACCAATATTACGTGAAAATCGTATCAAGTTTAACTCTCTGTATAATTAAAAGGGAGTATAGGAACATTGATCTATTGCAACCATAGTTTTTTAATAATTGTTAAAAATTATAAAACATATTCGTTTTCATAATATTCGTTAAATCAAATACGGGGTAAGTCAAAATGCAAGTACATTATTTTCTTGGTAATTTTAAATAGAACACCCTGTATTTTATATCACTATCGAAAAGTACTAATATCGTACTTCAAATTTTATAAAGTACTCCCTATACCTAAAGTTATCAGTTTTCTAAATATTTTTATTTTTCCATCAAAGTATTAATTTGGTAGATATTTTAACGTTTACCAATAATCATTGTGAGTTGGCAGGCCCGACCAGAGGGGGGGCAAAATCCCCGGGGCCCGGGACCGGCCGTTAGCAAATTTAAAAAAATTCCTTTTATTAAAATATTTTACAACAGATTGAATTTGCTTGCGGTTTTAATTATGAAATTATTATAAGGGATATTATGCATTTGTAAAAGGCAATATGCAAGAAATTATTTCTTTGCATAAGTTACAATATTAATAAAAATTTATCGGGAATACATTGCGCGTGGGAGCCCCTGATCGGAAGCTCGCTCTATCGGCCACTGCCACACGATTCGCAGAAGCGCTGACCTTGGCGCGACGTCTGTTTGTTTACGAGTTTACGTCCTGACTCACTACCATTCCCATATAACCCCTTCGTCACAGGTTTCAATTGCAATTTTCGGCAGTTCGAGTTTAAATAGGACGTTGAACACAGCTTTGGTGTTATTCTGTTGTTTACTTTCAGTTTTTAGTAGCTGTTATGTGATTAATTAAGAAGATTCTGAAGATTATATGTGATGATATTGAGAATAACAAAATAAGGTATGTTTTCACAACTAAAACTTTAAAACTATATTTAGTTATAATGGGCCTCCTAGTTCTAATCTTGTATTCTGGCAGAGATTATTCGTGAATTTCGCGAAGTGCTTTATTATCTGCCTAACATGTCTGTTATTTTATTTTATGTTCTATCCAATTATTAAATGCTATAACACAAGTAAGATTATGTAATGAATTTATTTAATTACAAATATATATTGAGCATACTGTACTGGATATAGCTTCAATAGAAACTGTTGGCGAAAGACAGTTTTTAGGTGCAAATGGTCTTTGTTTTTTGTAATTAAATTAATTGTAGATGTGGTTTGGATGAATTTTTTTCCGTGGGAAAAGGACAAATAGGGCCTCTCTATCCTCTATCCTCTAACGGTTTTTTTTTTAATCAATTAGCTTACATAGGTTTTTATTTTTTTTAGAATTTAAAATGGAATACCGACACAAATCTGGGGCCGTAAAGAGGAAAGAAAAACATAAAAGAGAGGAGAAGGCAAAGAATGTATAACAGAAACTGTCTGTTTTCTTTACACAGCCGAAAAATGTGTCAAATGAAGAGAAAGCAACTAACATTGAAAATGATCCCTTAATCTTGCCGGGCACTTCAAATTCACAAACACCCTCCAACAGCTCAAATGTTGGTCGTGAGCTATCCTCACTTAGTAGTGACGAGTTTTTAACTCCATTACAGTTAGAAGAACGTGACGAACAGGATGAGGCAGTGTCAGCGTCTACGAACATTTTGAGCCAACCAGAAGTTTTTGATGTAGACAATTTGAGTTTGTTACAACTTAGTAATAAAGAAGTTGAAGCTGCTGTCACAAAGGGGCCACAAGCTCATCCCAACATGTTTTCTGCAGACTCAACGAGACGGCAATTTCCTTTATCTCTGCTTAAATTTAAACTACCCAATAATGAAGTTGTTCCAAGGGATTGGCTTGTTTGGAGCAAAGTGAAACAGGCTTTGTTTTGCTTTCCTTGTCGGCTGTTTTGTACTCAGACAGAGGTGGTGCGATCCAAATTCGCCTCAGTTAGTGGGTATCCAAAAGAACATAAATGGAAAAAGTTGTACGAAAAGATTCCTGAGCACCAAAACAGCCTTAGCCATAAAGAATGTTACTTAAAATGGAAAGATCTGGAATTAAATCTTAACAAAGGAGGTACTATATTTGGTAGCATTGAAAAACAATTGCAGAATGAAATCACTACCTGGAAACAGATCTTACACAGACTCCTTCACGTAACTTTATTTTTAAGTGAGCGAGGTCTCTCTTTTAGAGGAGAAACTCAAAAGGTGGGTCATCCAAACAACGGCAATTTTTTGGGCGTGCTAGAACTTTTAGGTCATTATGACCCTATTTTATTGAAGCATCTAGATCAGGTTAAGCAATCTCAAGAATCGAATAAGAGAATGCAAGTGCATTATTTGTCTTGGAGAACTCAAAACGAGTTCATAGCAAGTTGTGCTGATTAGTAAGGAAAGTTATTGTGGACGAACTCAAGCGATCTAAATACTATTCTATTATGGTTGACGCTACACCAGACTCAAGCCATGTAGAACAGACCTCTTTTATATTTAGATACATTATTTTCAAAGAAGACGTAAAAGAATATGAAATCCGTGAACGATTTTTGGAGTTTTCCGACTGCAATGAAAAAACTGGAGAAGACATCGCAAATCTAATCAAAGAAGTTCTTAAAAAATATGACATATCCTTAGATGACTGTAGAGGACAGGGATTCGAGAACGGCAGTAATATGAGAGGCAAGTATAAGGGTGTTCAGGCTCATATTTTAAAATCAAACCCTCTGGCTGTGTACTCACCATGTGGATGCCACAGTTTGAACTTATGTGGAGTATGCGCTGCTGAGAGTTGTACTGAAGCACAGACTTTCTTTGGTGTTGTTCAGAATCTGTACAATTTATTCAGTTTCAGCCCGAAAAGATGGGAGCTTCTGAAAGAGATAGTAGGATCTTCACTGCACTCATCATTGTTGAATCTTAACGTAACTGTTGAAACGAGAGCCACAATCAATGGGGTTTTAGAATATCTTAACACCTGCAAGTGCATCCTCATGGCGTCAATTTGGGTGAAAGTGTTGGTACCCATCAACTACAGAAGTCAACTACTTCAAACTATGGACGCTACTTTGGATGTTGAGAGTAGTAATATAGAGAGCCTAATTGATGATTTAAGTGCCTTAAGAAATAACTGGGACAAGATATTGTCTGAATGCAAACATGTTGCAAATGCTTATAGTATCGAACCGGAACTCTCCACTTCCCGTGCGAGAAAGAGGAAGACTTTTCACGATGAAACAGCTACAGAAGATGTAATGTTAAATTTATCCCCGGAAGAACGCTTTAAAACAGAAGTTTTTTACACAATAATTGATGTTTTGGTGGCCAACCTAAAAACGAGGTTCACAGCACTGAGAGAAATCGAAATGAAATTTTCATTTTTATGGAAGTATAACGAAATGGACGAGAATACGATCTCAGAAAGTTGTGTAAGATTCGCCGAAGAGTACAATTCAGATGTAAGCAGGGATCTAGTTGATGAAATGATTTACTTGAAAACTGTTAGTAAATCAAACATCTCAGATACGTCGCTGAAACCAGCAAAACTTTTGAACAAGCTCGTGTCCCTTAATGTGACAAATCTTTTCCCCAATGTGTGCATTGCTCTTCGCATGTTCTGTTGCCTACCAGTATCCGTTGCTCAGGCCGAGAGATCATTTAGTGTTTTGAGCCGAATTAAGAATTGTGATCTACTATGGGCCAACAACGATTATCTGATTTGGGACTGTTAAGCATATAGTCGAAACTTGCAAAAACTCTTGATTTCGACCACGTGATCCAAAACTTTGCGGATATGAAAGCAAGAAAAGTTATGTTGTAACTAACAGTTCTATTGTAAATAATTAAAAACAAAGTTTAATTGTTAAAACTGTTTTAATTTTCTTCCTTCCTGTGTCAATAGCATGAGTGTTCACTATTACATATCCCAGTTTATGAGTTATCAGATTTTTGGGAATTTTCGTTCAACTGGGTTTGGGGGGGGCGGCCGGGTCTCATCCCCTTGGCCCGGCCTGGCTCTGGGCGGCCCTGTGAGTTGGCCATGACTGATTTGTCATAAACTGATAGTTTGACATTAATTAGTAATTTTAACTTATCTTACTTAAGTAAGGTGTTCAAAATGACCTCCCAAAATATCTATGCATACTTGAAAGCGGTCATTGAAAGAGTTGCTTTGCTTACTTTACTAAGCATTTGTAAAGAAATATTTTGAAATGCAATTCGGATTCTATTTTTCATATCATCCCTTGTTGTTGGAGGTATTTTATATACTTCGTTCTTAACGTAACCCCAAACAAATGATTTTATTGAAATCTGGTGACCTTGAGGGCCGCCTTACCGGTCCATCCCTTCCGATCCATCTTTCACCAAACTGATCATTAAGTTCACCACGTACTAATTCATTGTGGTGCGCAGGAGCACCGTCATGTAGAAACCACATTTGTTCATGTATATTAAGTGTTATATGTTAACCTCTTCTAATAATATCGGTAACTGATTTACGATAAAATCTAAATAAATCTCAACATTTAAGTTATCTTCAAAAAAATATGGTCATATTACATGGTTACCGACGATACCTCCCCACACATACCCTCCCCTCCCCCAATAGTAGTGAAAGTTATGCCTATTAACAGAACCGTTTCGATGGAATGTAGCTTCATCTCCCAATAGGACATAATCAAAAAATCTCTCTGCTCATTAATTTTTTCTAAGGCCCATTCACAAAATACTATTCGTTTCTGAAAATCATCATTATTTAATTCTTGATGCTTTTGAATATAAGGGTGCATCTTGTTTTTAGATAGAATGTTTTGAACAGAGTAGTAACTAAGTTCTTGTTCATTGGAAATACTCCTTATACTTGTGTGTGGGTTTTCTGTAACTGCCATCAACACACTAATTTCGTTTTCCTGTCACACTAGTTTTTGTTCGTTTATGTTTTTCATAATTCTCTGAACCAGTGCGGTTAAATCGATCTTTCAATTTTTCAAATATATCTTGTCTAGGTTGCCGCCTATCTGGAAACCGTTCCTGATAAATGCTAGCTGATAGTAATGAATTTTTATTGCATTCCCCCAAAATGCAGGTCATATCTACCATTTCATCAGTAGTAAAATTCATTATTGCTATTTTAAATTTAATTAATTACTGAATTACTAAATAATAATTGTTGCTCATTTACGGTATATCCCAATACTGAATTAATAAACAATAATGTCAAACTGTCAGTTCCTGACAAATCAATCATGGCCAACTCACAATAATAATAATTATTGGTAAACGTTAAAATATCTACTAAATTAATACTTTGATGGAAAAATAAAAATATCTAGAAAACTGATAACTTTAGGTATAGGGAGTACTTCATAAAATTTGAAGTACGATATTAGTACTTTTCGATAGTGATATAAAATACAGGGTGTTCTATTTAAAATTACCAAGAAAATAATATACTTGCATTTTGACTTACCCTGTATTTGATTTAACGAATATTATGAAAACGAATATGTTTTATAATTTTTAACAATTATTGAAAAATTATGGTTGCAATAGATCAATGTTCCTATACTCCTTTTTAATTATACAGGGAGTTAAATTTGATATGATTTTCAGGTAATATTGGTTATAACTTTTTAAATACCCGGTATAACATAATAAAACTTTACATTGTTGTGATGTGGAAGTGAATCAGATTTCAAATTTAAAATAAAATACAGGGTGTTCCATTAAAAAAACATAAGTTTGGTCTGCCACCATCTTATGGAAGACCCTGTAAGATTGTAACTAATTTTAAAATGTGGAGTTTAAAGCTGCCTACAATTTTTGTCAATAACTTTTTTTTGTAATTTTTACTGTAACAGATCTACTGAGCTTCCTCACACTAATCAATCACCCTGTATATCAATATTATTTAATTCAACAACTCAAAATATTCCCGATGCCATGTCAAATCTTTAAAATGGTCACTGATTGTCACTGTCTGACTGACAGTATGCTGACAATATTCTATTCGACTGAGTGCTTTGTATGACAAAGATAGATTTGGAAATATTACCACGGGCATTGTGTTCATTTTTTTCGAATCCTGAAAAAACCAATAAATATTTTTGAAAAATTTAAACGCAGAATGAAAGACTATATTATTGCCGAGGGCCGAAAGTCCCTAGAATAAATAAAAAGTTTATTTTGAATGAGATATTTTAAATTAAATATCACACTAAATTTTCTCTTAGTTTTTCACCCCGGTAACTTATTAAAATAAACATTATATAAGTTCTCAGGGACTTTCAGCCCTCTTTCATTCTGCGTTTAAATTTTTCAAAAATACTTTTCTCAGGATTCGAAAAAAATGAATCCCCATTTGAATAGCATTGCAGCCGAAAATACGTACCCATCCTCTTAAGTTGATTATGAAACCGGGCGTAAGCTTATTATCATTCTTGCAGAGCAACGTCTTCTGTAAATGGTCCATTTTTTTGTCAATCAGTTGAATGACTCCTGCTGATATTTGGTATAATATTACCGCCCTTAAATTCCCCTTTAAGTTGTTTAATAGCTAATTCTACTTCCACTTTATTATGTCTGGTTCACCGGAGTCAGAATCACCTGCTTCTGGCTTTTCTTCGTTTCTTATAATATAAAACAGTAGTTGTTGATACCGCGTTTCCTTTTTCTTCTTCTTCTTTATTGACAATTGTTCTGCCGTTTTCTTCTAATGTTCCATACACTTACTCTTCCTGCTTTGAAATAAACTGTGCTTATTATATTTTTTATTTCTCATTATCAGAGAACACCAAGTTCTCACCAGTGGCGCACACCCACACCCCCCTACACGCGGCACTATATATACACGAAATTTTCAATTTTCTAAATCTGACTGAATTGAAAATTGGGCCAACTCCCATCTTAAAGTTCATGAAAAGACTCACCCATTCATATGTCAACCATACATTTTGGTCCAAGGGTGTGGAATTTACGGCCCTTCCTATTTAGGGTCTGTTTTTCGTTCTCGTCCCCAGTCCCGAAAACTTCAAAAATTGAAGTCCGACCTTTGCGGCTTCTAATAATTACCTTTTCAACGCATGTCTAATTTTAAAAATCAGTTATACCATTCAAAAGTTACCGAGCTCAGAAATATGACTCAATTTATATTTAAAAAAGGGAAAATGTTTGTGGATATGTATGTATGTATTTTTTTTCTGTGTTTGAAAAGGGGGCCAGGACCGATTCAGAACCGGTGTAGTTTGTGACTTTTGACCACCCTTAAGCCAGATATAGGACTTGGTAGGTACAAAACGGCATATTTTTTGGGGGTATATATCTTCGGTCCTAGAACCCAAATAACAATGATATTCGCATCATGTTCAAAGCATATCCTACCAATATTCGTTGAAGTATATTCTTTTTAGTATATGCGTAGTACAAGCGTAGCATGTACCATAAAAAACATTCTAAATTTCATGTTCTTTGCATATGCTTCAAAGAATATACTGAGCACATTCGTGTACGTAGTATCTCCGAATATTCGTAAAAGTTTATTCTTAGAATATACCTTAATCGAATATTCTTAGTATATGCGTAAGTATATGCAAAATTACATGCTTAACACATACTTGTATATACTTTTAAAATATCTTAAAAAGAGTATACTGTATGTACCTATAGGAAGAATAATGTTAGCCTATAGATAGATTATCAACTTCGTTAAGAATAATTAATAAAGTTTAGGTATGTAGTGAACTACCTAATTCATTTTTTTTAAATCGTTTTAATTGTAATGTTAATATACCATTTTGATCTGAGTTTATACCATGAGTATTTTTACGTATAATTTTATTTTTTCCAAATGATGTTCTCAGAGTTCCACAGCAAAAACTGCAACATTCTTCTTTAGCCCTCTACTTCATTCGAAAGCTATTTTACTATGGACTGTAAAAATCATTTGAAAAAAAAAATAAATAAAAAAAAATATATATAAAAAATTATTAAAAAAAATACAAAAATAATTATTTATTAGTAGAATTGTTTATTATATTAGTATTAGTTTTAGGATAATATACGAAAAAATGACTAATAAAATAAAAAATAGTAGAATTGGCGAATGGATTTAGTGTCCGCAGTCATATAAACAACAAACAAACAACAATTTTATTTTTAAGTACATTACATTCAGGTAAGCTTTAGGTGGCTGTGCCAAAACTCACAACCAAGTGGTGAAACGGGAATCCGGAAATGGCCATTCATTCTCATTCTGACCGCTGCATATACCTGCACAGGGGAAGGGGGTAGGTAACAAGGGCAAAATATGAAAATAGTTGTTAATAGTTTCCAGTACAGTTATGCATTTGTGTCTACGCTGTTAAGATGAAGCGAAGAATTTCTAGCTACAAGGACTAAAACACTTTTAAGAACATACATAAATAACTTTTTTATTTTGTTTGCGGCAGCTTGAAAATAATAAATTCATTTTGGTACTTCAATATTTCTTAAATACTTAGTAAATAAAATGTATTATATATAGATACCTATAAATTTTAGTTATTTACATATATACAGTGAGCACGTAAAGGTTGGAATAAATTAATTTTCTCAAGAATGGACGATTTTGGAAAAAAATCCCGAAACAGGTCAATTTTTATTTTTAAATTGCGACTTTTTGACATATGTGTCATACTAGTGACGTCACCCATCTGGGGGTGATGACGTCATCTATAATTTTTTTAAATGAGAATAGAGGTCGTGTGATAGCTGATTTGAAAGGTAATTCAATTCTTTATTCAGTAATATAAACATTAACATAATTATTTATACAGGGTGTTAAAAAAATTGTTTTAACTAAATTTATTGACATAACAAGAAGAATGTGTGTAATTATATATATATATATATATATATATATATATATATATATATATATATATATATATATATATATAACAAATGAAATAGATAATGTGGAAAAAATCCCCTTACGAATAATTCACACATCCACCATTTCGGGCTGGGAAAAATTTTTTGAATAGAATCAAAGACCCAAACACCAGTTCTTAGAAATGTGTTTCGCCCTCTTCAACCTCCCTGGGCTCGTCGGTAAAGATGAGAGGTTGAATATCTTTAGACACATTCCAATCAAAAAACAACATCCGAGTCCTAGACATAGCAGGAGCGTAAATCTGCGCCCAACCTGAAAATGTCAGTCTCAAGTTTTAATTCCCTAATTACTTTAGAGTAAGTAAGATAATGTTTATGAAAAAACAAAAGATGTAGATCTTTGAAACACACTCAGTGATCAAAAGATCCACAGGTACTGGTTTAACGACCACTCGTACGAAATCAAACAAATGAAATAGAGAATGTGGAAAAATCCCCTTACGAATAATTCACACATCCACCATTTCGGGCTGGGAAAAATTTTTTGAATAGAATCAAAGACCCAAACACCAGTTCTTAGAAATGTGTTTCGCCCTCTTCAACCTCCCTGGGCTCGTCGGTAAAGATGAGAGGTTGAATATCTTTAGACACATTCCAATCAAAAAACAACATCCGAGTCCTAGACATAGCAGGAGCGTAAATCTATGCCCAACCTGAAAATGTCAGTCTCAAGTTTTAATTCCCTAATTACTTTAGAGTAAGTAAGATAATGTTTATGAAAAAACAAAAGATGTAGATCTTTGAAACACACTCAGTGATCAAAAGATCCACAGGTACTGGTTTAACGACCACTCGTACGAAATCAAACAAATGAAATAGAGAATGTGGAAAAATCCCCTTACGAATAATTCACACATCCACCATTTCGGGCTGGGAAATTTTTTTTGAATAGAATCAAAATAAAATCAAAATAAATCAAAATATATATATATATATATATATATATATATATATATATATATATATATATATATATATATAGTGGTTTGAAGTTTCAGCAATTCGGTCATGCGAAATAATATATATATATATATATATATATATATATATATATATATATATATATATATATATATATATATATATATATATATATATATATATATAGATACAAGTTTTTATTGAGGTTGCAGTCAGTGTAAGGGGCAGGATGAGAGAAACTCTTTGTTACAATCGAGCTTTCGCAAAATTTATTTGCTTCGTCAAGATTAGCTAAAATGAGTATATAATTATAAATACAATGAAATTAAAGATAAAAGAACATTGTATAAAAAAGCACAAAAACTTACAACGTGAGGTTAGTTCATTAATTTAACATTTCCATAAAACATAATTATATAAAAATATCCTTATTTTAATCGTTTCTAAATTTCAATGTTTTAATTTTTACAATTTCTAATGAAAAATTTTGATTTATTAATTTAGTTCTAAATTTGATTAATGCCAGAAAGACACTCAATTAATGTCAATAAGACATTAAATAGGTATCTGTTTATTTTATTTTAAGTTGTTAAAAACTAGTTTTTTGATTATTACTTACTAGCGCACTTTAAATTATGGAAGGTATAGATAGATATAAGTACATGTTTTGTTGATTATTGTTTTATTAATAAATTAAAGTGGCGTTAATTTTAAAAAATTTAATTTTTGAAATTTTGTCAGGGAATTTACTATTCTTTAATTAGAATATCATTTATCGTAAGATAAAATATAATTATAGATGTTACTTAGTTTATTTATGTCTGTTCTTTTATTTACACATTGATATTTATTTATGCACACCATTTCTAAAAATTCTCTTTTATTTAGTTTATTTTCATGTTTTAATACCGTTGTTTTTAGAAATGGTGTGCATAAATAAATATCAATGTGTAAATAAAAGAACAGACATAAATAAACTAAGTAACATCTATAATTATATTTTATCTTACGATAAATGATATTCTAATTAAAGAATAGTAAATTCCCTGACAAAATTTCAAAAATTAAATTTTTTAAAATTAACGCCACTTTAATTTATTAATAAAACAATAATCAACAAAACATGTACTTATATCTATCTATACCTTCCATAATTTAAAGTGCGCTAGTAAGTAATAATCAAAAAACTAGTTTTTAACAACTTAAAATAAAATAAACAGATACCTATTTAATGTCTTATTGACATTAATTGAGTGTCTTTCTGGCATTAATCAAATTTAGAACTAAATTAATAAATCAAAATTTTTCATTAGAAATTGTAAAAATTAAAACATTGAAATTTAGAAACGATTAAAATAAGGATATTTTTATATAATTATGTTTTATGGAAATGTTAAATTAATGAACTAACCTCACGTTGTAAGTTTTTGTGCTTTTTTATACAATGTTCTTTTATCTTTAATTTCATTGTATTTATAATTATATACTCATTTTAGCTAATCTTGACGAAGCAAATAAATTTTGCGAAAGCTCGATTATAACAAAGAGTTTCTCTCATCCTGCCCCTTACACTGACTGCAACCTCAATAAAAACTTGTATCTACATATTGTCAGTCAATAATACCAAACTACTTTATATATATATATATATATATATATATATATATATATATATATATATATATATATATATATATACATCCTACTATCAATTTGGCATCGATACATTATGCATTTACCATCGATTTGGCATCGTCTTGCAAAGTGGCATCTGTATATCGATGCCACTTTACACTACCTTAATAACTTTATTCCTGTACTTGCTACCAGAAGTCTAATCAGCTCGGTAGTTAGAGATTTGATTCCTTGATGTTACTTTAATATATCAGCTTTCCTTGTTTACCTCTTACTAAGTTATATAAGTTTATTCCATAAAATGTTTGAGTCCAAAATGATCGTACAGTGAAAATATTATATACATTTAGTTCAGTGTTTTACCGTTTTGTCGCTGCCGTTATATACATGAAAACGTATATCCCACTTTCATTATCAATCATTTTGGCATCAGAAATTTGGCATCACTGTTGAATACAATATTATTCACAACGAAAAATAGACAATTTGATATAATAATATAAAGATAATATAACAATATAAAGAAATCAGTCTGGCATCATGTTTTATTGTTTTCACCCAATTTTGAAAAAATGTGAAAACTTTGTATTATCCACGTCCGTCTGTCCGTCTGTCTGTAACCACAACTCCTCCGTCAATATACCAGCTAGAATGACAAATGAGGTATCAAATGAAAGCTGATAATCCAAGGATGGTACTAAAGGTGAGATATTTGACCTTGGCGGTCTGTCCGTCGGTCTTTACGACCGCGAATATAACTCCTCCATCATTATACCAGGTAGAATGACAAATGAGGTGTCACATGAAAGCATATAATCCAAGGATGGTACTAACGGTGAGATATTTGACCTAGGCTGTCTTTCCGTCGGTCCCTCCGACCGCAAATATAACTCCTCCGTCATTATACCAGGTAGAATGACAAATGAGGTGTCAAAAGAAAGCTTATAATACAAGGATGGTACTAAAGGTGAGATATTTGACTTAGGCGGTCTGTGACTCGGTCCCTCCGACCGCGAATATAACTTATCCGTCATTATACCAGGTAGAATGACAAATGAGGTGTCAAATGAAAGCTGATAATCCTAGGATGGTACTAAAGGTGAGATATTTGACCTAGGCTGTCTTTCCGTCGGTCCCTCCGACCGCGAATATAACTCCTCCGTCATTATACCAGGTAGAATAACAAATGAGGTGTCAAAAGAAAGCTTATAATACAAGGATGGTACTAAAGGTGAGATATTTAACTTAGGCGATCTGTGCGCCGGTCCCTCCGACCGCCAATATAACTCCTCCATCATTATACCAGGTAGAATGACAAATGAGGTGTCAAATGAAAGCTTATATTCCAAGGATGGTAATAAAGGTGAGATATTTGTCCTAGGCTGTCTTTCCGACGGTCCGTACGACCGGGAATATAACTCCTCCGTCATTATACCATGTAGAATGAGAAATGAGGTGTCAAATGAAGGCTGATATTCCAAGGATGGTACTAAAGGTGAGATATTTGACCTACATGGTCTGTCCGTCGGTCCGTCCGACCGCGAGTATAACTCCTCAATCATTATACCAGGTAGAATGATAAATGAGGTGTCAAATGAAAGCTTATAATCCAAGGATGGTACTAAAGGTGAGATATTTGGCCTAGGCAATCTTTCTGTCGGTCCGTACGACCGCGAATATAACTTCTCCGTCATTATACCAGGTAGAATGACAAATGAGGTGTCAAATGAAAGCTTATATTCCAAGGATGGTACTAAAGGTGAGATATTTGACCCAGGCTGTCTTTCCGTCGGTCCGTACGACCGCGCATATAACCCCTCCGTCGTTATACCAGGTAGAATGACAAATGAGGTGTCAAATGAAAGCTGATAATCCAATGATAGTACTACAGGTGAGCGATTTGACCTAGGCTGTCTTTCCGCCGGTCCGTACGACCGCGACTATAACTTCTGCGTCTTTATACCAAGTAGAATGACAAATGAGGTGTCAAATGAAAGCTGATAATCCAATGATGGTACTACAGGTGAGCGATTTGACCTAAGCTGTCTTTCCGCCGGTCCGTACGACCGCGACTATAACTTCTGCGTCTTTATACCAAGTAGAATGATAAATAAGGTGTCAAATGAAAGCTTATAATCCAAGGATGGTACTAAAAGTGAGATATTTGGCCTAGACAATCTTTCTGTCGGTCCGTACGACCGCGAATATAACTTCTCCGTCATTATACCAGGTAGAACGACAAATAAGGTGTCAAATGTAAGCTGGTAATACAAGGATGGTACTAAAGGTGAGATATTTGACCTAGGCGGTCTGTCGGTGGGTCCGTCCGACCGCGAATGTAACTCCTCTGTCATTATACCAGCTATAATAATAAATGAGGTGTCAAATGAAAGCTTATAATCCAAGGATGGTACTAAAGGTGAGATATTTGAGCTGGGTACTCTTTCTGTCGGTCCGTACGACCGCCAATATAACTCCTCCGCCATTATACCGGGTAGAATGACAAATGAGGTGTCAAATAAAAGCTTGTGGGTGAAAACCTAGGACTTACGAAGTCCAATTTAAAAACAGGGCATATCAGAGATATGCCTTAGACATCATAGAAGACAATGACACAGAAAAATCAAACAAGCAATATGTCAAAAGGGCCTTAGTTATGTATCTTCGGTCGTGTTGGTCCAATCGTGATGTATAGCACCTCAAATGATAGGATTTGACAAACAGAATACAATGAGAGAAAAATCAAATACAACCTCATGTCAAAAGGGCCTTAGTCGCGTATCTTCGGTCCTATAAGACCAATCGTGACGTACGGCATCTCAAATAATAGGACTTGACAAATAAAATACAATGACACAGAAAAATCAAATACAGCAACAAGTCAAAAGGGCCCTAGTTATGTATATCTAGTCCTATTGATCCAATTGTGACGTACAGCAGCTCAAATGGTAGGGTTTAATGAACAGAATACAATGACACAGAAAAATCAAATACAGCAATATGTCAAAAGGGCCTTATTTACGTATCTTCGCTCCTATTGGTCCAATCGTGGCGTACAGCACCTAAAATAACTGGATTTGACTAATATAATACAATGACGTATGAAAATCAATTACAGCATCATGTCAAAAGGGCCTTAGTCTTGTATCTACGGTTCTATTGGTTCAATCGTGACGTACAGCGTCTGAAATGATGGGATTTAACTGGCAGAATAAGATGGTGTAGACAAATGAAAATGACGGCATGTAATAACACTTTAAAATTGTAGAAATAAAATGGATTAACACACATGGTATGACATATTAGGTGAGAGTAGTTAACAAATAGAATACGATTACATACGTCCAGTTTTTGACAAGCGACTTCTCTACATATGATAAACGCGAAAGGGCCCCAACGTTCACTGCTCGACATAGGCCTCCCGTTCACTGCATATACCCACTGCTTTCTGACGCTGTGACTTGAGAGGATAGGATTTAACGAATAGAACGACAAAGAAGACTAAACAAGGCAGCTCACGGGAAAAACACAACTGTCCGTTTTATACTCTACAGGGAAGCATCAAATATTCAACGTAAGAATATATTAGAGTATAACGGTATGATAAATCTTTTTCTTCTTTTTTTCATTTAGTGCATTCCGTACGTTTTTTAAACATAATCAGGAGAAGTTGTTGAATTTCTGAAGTCTATAAAAGAATTTCTTAACAAACCTTTTTTTAATTGTGTTATGGATTATTTTTAAGAATGTGTTTAAAAGGCAGTTCGCAGGCTTATTGTTCAATGGTCTTATCACTTTCAAGCGCCTGTCTTTTTTGTAGGACTATTAATTGTTACTTGTGATTTCAACCATTCTAGCGGGGCAATGCCTTTTCTATAACTGAAATGAATATTGTTATCCATTTAATTTTTTTCCTCAATTAATTGAATGCCTCCTACTGGTGTTTGGTCTAAGCTTACCGCTTTTCCCCATTTAAGCTAAACTGCTCGTCAAAAGTTAGGGATATAGAAAATTATGCTCATTTTCATAGCTAATTTTTTCGAGAACAGATTAACGGATTCCACTATTTTTTTTTAATATTTTAGATTTTTCTTTAGTATTTACACAGTTGTGCAAAGGTTTACACAAACTTCTTTTTTGTACTTATACCGAGTGGTAGGTATAAGTACAGAAAAGAAGTTTGAGTAAACCTCTTGATAGGTATTAGTTACGTATCTTCACTCCCATTGGTCCCAACGTGTCGTACGGCGGCTCAAATCATTGGAATTAGCCAACAGAATACAATGACTAGGGAGCGGATTTATATGCGATCAATTTTGATGAAATATTCGCATATATATGCGGTAAAAAATTACGAAATATGCGCAAGATATGCACAAAAATTCAAAAAATGCGCATTTCGGGAAACCACAAATTTTCTGTCTTATTTAGTAATCTTATTTATTATTTTTCAAATAAAATCATTTTTTATATATGCAATTTATTCACAGTTTTTACAAAAACTGCTACCAATAGTTACCTATTTAAAATAAAACAACAATATCACTATAAATATATCTTCGATTATAATTCACTACAATGTGTTTTTCCAAATTCTTTACGAGGAAACATATTCTTTGATCAGACAAAATATTTTTATAACTTGAAAAACTCCTTTCAACATCGATAATTGGTGCGTATTTAAAATAACTTGTTAATTTCCGTTAGAAAATCGTAAAACTTTGGCTAAAGGTGTAAATTCTCTTAACAATAGAGGATTTAAAAAATCACCAGAATTATAGGTAGGTACCTACCCTAATAGCACAAGGACGTCCAATGGACGTCCTTCACGGACTTTAGGGACGTCCATTGGACGTCCGTTTTCGTCCGAGGAACGTCCTTTATACGTCCTATTTTGGTCCAAATGTCGCGCTACCGAACGTCCATTGGACGTCCATATAATGTCCGAGGGGACATATATTGGATCTTAATCGGACGTCCTAGGGGACGTAAATTGGACCCTAATCGGACGTAAATTGGACCTTAATCGGACGTAAATTGAACCTTAATCGGACGTAAATTGGACCTTAATCGGACGTAAATTGAACCTTAATCGGACGTAAATTGGACTTTAATCGGACGTAAATTGGACCTTAATCGGACGTAAATGGGACCTTAATTGGGCGTAAATTGGACCTTAATCGGAGTAAATTGGATCTTAATCGGACGTCTTAGGGGACGTGAATTGGACCTTAACAGGACGTCCAATTTTGGTCCAAATTCCACGTTGCCAAACGCCCAATGGAGGTCCACCTAACGTCCGAAGGGACGTTCGGTGGACGTCAATTGGGCCTTCATAGGACGTCCCAGTTTGGTCCAATGTATTGCTGCCGATCATCCATCTAACGTCCTGGGAGGACGTTCGGTGGACGTCTAGAGACGATATTTATACCTGTGGAGAATGTATTGTGGGAAATAAAAAATATATTTTTTAAGGAACTTATATTACATCTTATATTAATTTACAATTATTGGATATTAGATTATTTACATTAAATTATAATTACATTTCTCCAAGAAATTAACGCACCACCTTAAAAATGGGCCATTTTTGATGTCTCGAATTTCCTAAAGCCATTGTCCCATCTAAGTGATTTTTTTAATAATATTATAGCCTAGGCTATATGGGCTACCTCCATAAGCTTGTCATGCACGGGGAGCTATACTGTAATAATATTATATCACATCGCTGAGGGAACTCTACATTACATATACTTTTCGAATCAAAACTTTTATTCTCTTAATATTATTACTTAAAAAATATATACTACATTCGTCTCGCTAAACTCGAAAAATAACTTATAAACCATAAAAATCTCCAAAAATATAAATGACATAAATGAGAATTGGCACAATTATTATTATGGTTTTAAGTTGATTTTTCGGATTTAACTACAATATTATGCAAAAAATTATGTTATATCGCAGATTTAAAATGGGTTTATCTCGAAAACAGTTATATTAAGTTTACCGAGATGATTGTAGTACACTTTTTTTAAGTAAAAATATTAAGAGAATAAAAGTAGACTGGTACGCAGTCTGATTTTTGCATAAGAGTTTAATGAAATGGTAACAAATCAATTGGAAGTTCTGTCCGACAAAATACATGGAACGTTTTCGGTAGTCTGATGTTCCAAGTTTTTAACCTGTTCCACAATTAAAACTTCCCCGGTTCCAGTATTCCCGTACATCAAAGTTTGTCCGACTAGACACCGTGAAGCTATTAACAAATTTTCAGCTTGCTGTTAATCAACTTTTTTTATTACGCGGGATCCAGGTCTATAAATGAATACAATAAATAAGTAGGTAGGTACATATTATACACTTATTTATACGAGTACAATTAATAGTAGAGCTGGTTTTTGGGATGTTACAAGCAGCATTTGCATTTCCACAGAGATACTTATGACAGAAATAATAAAATACCGAGACGGACTATTATTATAATAATTTACAATAGGACCCGACCGACGGCCGACGCTATAGGGACAGGTAAAATTTATGACTGAACAATGCACCGAGCATCGATACAAGCAATATGTACCGGTCGAAGGTTATTTTTTATTGTGCCAAATGGACGTATATAGTACCTACCTTTAAAAATCGAATACACAAATTAAAAGATATTTAACAACCATAAAGATTTGTCAAACTCTATCACCGACTTCATGAAAACAAGTATTACTACATTCTTTGATGGTTTTTGCTGTAAATTTTAAAGGATTGACATGAAATTTGGCATACGCATAGCTAACATGCCAAAGAAAAAAAGTGATATTGTGCCAATGTGTGCTATTGCCCTGGGGTGAGTTTCACTCTTTCTCTGGGGTGAAAAACGTTCAAAATAAGTCCGGACTTCGATAAACTGATTAATATTAAGCAACCTTTATTCCATACTTACAAAGTATGTGTACTTACAAATTAGTATGTGAATTTGGGGGGTGAGTTTCACCCCGAGGAGGGGTGATATACAAAATATAGATAGATACACAAAAGATATACAAAAATGTTTCAAAACATCGAAAAAATGTGGTAAAATGCAAATATACATATCATATTATGATAAAATTGCGATTTTGGCGATTTGCCTTTTTGGATAGAATGATGATGATGTTGATTAGGATAAAACTGCGAAGAATTTTTTTATCGAAATATAGTAAAAAATATGAAAAATATACCAAAAAGCTTGAAAAAATATGTAAGTATGTAAGGAAAAACATAAATAATTAAATAAACTTTTGACAACACAACACAAAAGTTTGAAACACTCACTATTGGGATTGGTTGTCCTGGCTTGTGATTTTCTTCTTTGCAGATGACGCTCACGGATCGATGTCAATGTCCAACGGACGTCCGAGCACGGACGTCCAATGGACGTCCAAAGGACGTTCATATTTATTCAACACGTAAGTACGTCCAACGTCGGACGTCCGAAGGACGTTCATTTATATTCCATCCGCATTAGGACTAAAACTGGACCTATTTTGGGCACACGTACGCTCAACTTCAAAAAGATGCTCTCAATATTCATCTGTAGTAAGGATACATTGATAAAAATTATATTTTTGCTTATTAGATTTAACCACCAAACTTCTATCATCTTGGTAACGGGAATAATAAAACATTATAAAGTCCACTTTACATCAACAATTGAACAAGAAATTGACGACAAGTTATTCAAGGTCAAATTTGGCTTATACAAAACACAATTCTACTTCCAATTTTGCCGTGAATAAACAGAAAATAAAGAAATTTGACAAAATAAAACATATCCAATTGTTCTATTTCATCAAATTCCTTTATTTTCTTTTACAAATCATACATTTTGTACTCGTCAAATTTGGCCTTGAATAACTTAGTCAATTTCTTGTTCAATTTATTGTTGATGTAGAGTGGACATAACGAATAATTTACCGATCAGATTTTCACACTTTACATAAAAACAAAAACATGTATTAGATATTAAACTACATATACAGTTTTGAATTAAATATGATTTATAATCTTTTCCATTTAAACTATTTTATTAACATAATTAAGTTAACATTTTATTAAATAATTTTGCTGTTTAATCCCCTTATTGGTAGAATATGTCCAATATGGACGATTGGAAAAGGTCCGTATTTCGTCCGAGTACGGACGTCCAAAGGACGTTCATATTTAGTCCACCCGAAGGACGTCCAACGCCGGACGTCCAAAGGACGTACATATTTAGTCCACCTGAAGGACGTCCAACGCCGGACGTCCAAAGGACGTATATATTTAGTACACCCGAAGTACGTCCAGCGTCGGACGTCCAAAAGACGTCCGTTTATGGTCCATGGACGTTAGGACCAAAAATTGACCTATTTTGGACGTCCAAAGACGTCGTGTGCTATTAGGGTATTAAATATAACAAAAGTATATAAAATTCGGATTTCCGGGTAAAACATCCTTCGTCATTTTAACATCCTACAATCATTTCATAACGGCGGCGTATTATCCTATAAGTACTTTGTGTAGAGATCGTTTATTTTCTAAGAAAAAATGAAAGGCGGTTAATGAGCTGTCTCTCTTGGTTCTCGAATTAATACAGACCACAGCCTGTGCGTGGAAATATTTTGTCGAATTAAAAAATTTAAATTTTGTTTTGGACTAATGAAATAAAACATTTTAGTAGTTCCAAAATGACACAAAATCTAGGCATCGGATAAAAAAGTTTATTTGAAGAAAGTGTATTTTTTTGTTCTTCTTAATGGCGGTACAGGCTCGTTTTTTTAATATTGTATTTAATTACAGAATAATTTTCAAATACTACCTAATATATTTTTCAAACTGGGCTCTGTACCGCCATTCTTTATTATATTACGGATACGTGTGCCAAATATCTTGAAAAAATATTCAAAATTACAGCCGCAATCTTGGAACGCGTTTTGGCTACCTGTTGATCGCTACTGTATCACCTTAAACAATTTTTTAAACAAATTCACAAAAATAATTTTTTCATTACGAACGATTTTTTAGATAAGTTGGGTTATTCTGAGCAAAAAAGGTATCTTGAGATTTTTCTCTAAAATTGATTTTTGTCGAGTTATATGGCCATTTTCGCATTTTTCAGGTTTTAAATCGCGTATAACTCGACAACAATCAATTTTAGAGAAAATTGACAAGAGACCTTTTTTGTTCAGAATGTCCAAAATTATCTAAAAAAAAATTGTTCAAAGTGAAAAAATTATTTTTGTGGATTTGTTTAAAAAATTGTTTAAACAATTTTTCGACCACGGCACCTTGTGAATATGTTATAAGGACCTCTTTTTGAGTAAGTTTGTGCAAAAAAATCGAATCGGAATAATTTCACTAACAGGGGCGACGATAAATCCGGGACTATAGCGCTAATTATTAATAATTAAAAATAACAGCTTTGTAATAAAATAATGACAAAAATCTCTTAAGGACCTTGAAGCAAGGGTTTGAAACTTGATCTGGTCACTTTTTAATTTCATAATAATAACTTTTAATCGAGTTATTAAGACTTAAAAATGGCCATTTTCGCATTTTTCAAATTTTTAATCGCATATAACTCGACAACAATCAATTTTAAACAAAAATGGCAAGACACCTTTTTTGCCCAGAATGACACAAGTTATCTAAAAAAAATTGTTCGAAATGAAAAAATTGTTTTTGTGAATTTGTTTCAAAAAATTTTTTTAAACAATTTTTCGACCAATGCACCGCCCGGCACCCTTTGGATATGTTATAAGGACCACTTTTTGAGTAAGTTTGTGCAAAAAAATCGAATCGGAATAAATTCGCTAGCGGGGGCGACGATACTGCCCGGTCTACTTTTGATGCTGATGGTGATAGAATAGATACTTTTTATATAACAAAAATAAAACTTTTTTTAAACTCTTTAAAAAATTTGTGGCGGGTTTTCCCCGAAAAGTGCGTTATTTTTTGGACATTTTACGTTGAACTAGTCGATTTGGAATTTGACGAATAAGAACCAACTTTTGATTAGCTCCAACTCTGTTTTTATTGTGTGTCCAGACTTCATACATACATCATTTTTTTTACTGTTTTATAAGCTTTATATTTGCTAGGAATAGTTTTTCGATCAAATACTTACTTTTTGATTTATTTGCGAAAAACCATCTAAAAACAAAAGTTACAAGGAATTTAATTAGTTTATCCACTTACGGACTTATTTGGACCTATATTTTTTCACACTCGAGAAGGGGGTGGTACTCATCCCCAGAAAAAAAGCACACACTGGCACTCTGATGTTCATTTCGCGAAATATCGCAGGGTTCGTATTTAAAATTTTTAATTTACTCCTCACCCCTTTCCGTGGGGGTTCGTTTTTGGTATCATTCGATAGACTTTTGAAAAATATTGAACACGCATTTTTTAGTTTTTCGATCTGACGTTCATTTCGCGAAATATTCGCTTTTTTGTGAAACTTTGTGACTCGCCCATCATTTCTTCAGATTTGGGAACACTTAATAATCGGAGGGGGCCAAGTCAGGAGAGTAAGCCGCATGAGAAAGTAATTAGAACCCCAACTCGAATTTTTGCTACTGTCACAACGCTCTTGTGAGTCGATGTATTGTCTTAGGTCTTGAGAACACTTTTTTCTTCTGCTTATGGAGTCGTTTTTCATTCATCACATACCGGAACTCACCACATAAATTTTGAAGACCCTGACATCAAAACTGTATTAAATTATATGTGATCTAAGTAAGTTAATGAAAAGTCAGAATAGATAGAGTAGAACACTTATAAAAAAAATTGTAACAAGCAATTGGACATCGTAAGTTCTAATTTTTCACAAAAAGTGACCGGAAGTTGAACCGGCAGTCGATATTTGAACCCTTCGTGTAACTTTTTGTCAGCTGATATGACGGATGAATTTTGTTCACCTACAGATATGGACGAACAGACAGGCATGAAACCGGAAGTATGTATTTGTTCTGGTCTTTCTTAGTCGTGTTGACCAATAGTTTGTACTATTTCGACGAATTTAAAACAGTACTTTCGGTTGCAACTCTGGAACAGGCAGTCCGAGGTCAAACTTCTCACATGTAATATCATATTTTGGTTATAGGCTTTCATTTGACACCTTATTTGTCATTCTTTCTGTCCTACTAATAGACGAGTTGTGTTTATTGACGGACAGACATGGATAATTCTAGGTTTTCACATTTAATGATAAAAACAATAATTATACAATTCAGTTAACCTGACTATATCATTGTGATAATGACTTCTTATCTAAAAGTGACAACGGCAATAATTGCCGTTGTAATAATTATTCCATTCACTCACGATAAAATATCGCAAAACCTCCAGATTTTAAAGAACCGCTTGGATTGACATAAAATTTGGCACACACGTAGCTAAAATGCCAAAGAAAAAAGTGAGATTATGCCGATATGTTCTCTTGTCCTGGATGTGACTTTCACCCCTTCTTGGAGGTGAAAAAACATACGTGCAAAATAAGTCCGGAAGTGGATAAACTGACTAATTCTAATTCTAAGCAAATTTTGTTCTATAAAAGTTTTAGGTCAATACTTTTCGAGGTATGTGCGAGTGAATATGTTTATTTTTCATAGAAAAACACGTTTTGGACGGATTTTCGCAAATAACTCAAAAAGTAAGTATGTACATATTTTATCGAAGAAAATATTCCTAGCAATAATATAGCTTATGAAAAAGAGGTGTCAGTATAAGGTCTGTAGACCCAGTAGAAGCAGGGTTGCAGCTAATGAAAAATAGGTTCTTATTCGTCAAATACCAAATCGAATATTTCAACGCAAAATAACCAAAAAAATAAAGCACTTTTCGGGAAACACTCATCATAACTCTTTTAAAGTGTTTAAAAAAATTTTTTTTGGTGTTTTTAAAACAGTTGCTAGCGTGAAAAGTAAGCAAGTTACGCTGAAAATAAAATCGTTCCCTTTCTTTTGGCAAAAGAAAGTCATGAAAATTAATTGTTACCGCTTCACACGTTACTTTAGATAAATGTATTGTTTATACAGGGTGTCTCCGAAAATAGTGCGTTCCTTTAAGGTGTGGATATAATACACAATTTAGAACAAAAAGGTGTTGTAACATTTTTTCCTAAAGTTAACCGTTTCAACAAAAATTACGTTGTTCTCCATAAGAGTAAATTTTTATTTTCATAAATTTATATGACCTGGCAACATGGCGTAGAAGAACCTGTGACTGTGAAATTTAATCTAATGGGACCCCTTGTTTATTTACTAATTGAGTATCAATTTGCATATCAAAATGTATTTTCGTTTTTTGGTCAAACGGCTGAATTTAGAATAAAATGTTATAAGACTTTTTTGCTCTACATTGTGCTTTCTATCTATACCTTTAAGGAACGCACTATTTTCGGGGAAACCCTGTATATGATCTGTAAGTTGCATTGGTTCAAAATGCTTATTTTTGAAAGGGGTTTTGTTGAAAGGCCTCGAACGAATCACTAGTCACGAGTATGTATATGCAAATTTTGAACAGCCATATCTTAACCAATTTTTGTCTTCCAGAAAATCAAAAAATTCCAAATATTTAAAAAAGCAACACCTACATTTTTTACTCTTTAAGATATTTGGTATCACTAATAATTTTTAAGTTATTTTGACAAAAGTCTTTTTTTCAAAATTAAAGATTTAAAAAAATTTACTTTAAAACCAAATTTTTCCACAAATAAGCACTTTGAACTGATGAAACTTACAAACACAAACAATACATAAAGTTACTTGTGAAGTGGTAACGATTAATTCCATTTGGGCTGTTAATTAGAGGGAGTTTTTAGAATATTTTTAACCAAAAAAAAAAGGAACAACTGTATTTTGAGCGTAACCTGCTTTCTCTTGCTGCTGGAAACTTAAAAAAAAAATAAAAATAAACGTTTTCTTAAACACTTTAAGAAAGTTGTAATAAGTTTTCCCAGAAAAGTGTTTCATTTTTTTTATTTCACGTTAAAATATTCGA